>NC_091826.1:125179307-125479307 GCF_038994185.2 Dermacentor albipictus
CCAAACGTGCTCGTATGTTGCCGATCCTGCACCACCGGCCTACCTTGCCGAGCTTGCTGCCATACGAGACGGCTTGGCCGCGTTGCTACCTACTGTTCAAGATGCTCGATACTCTCAACTCATCATTCGCACAGACTCGACTCAAGCCATCCACGACATACGTAGGGTATCTCGGTCCACCCTATTGTCAGATAGCATTCACCGTCTTGCTGCCACTACGAATATCCTCATACGCGTCCAGTGGGTGCCTCGAGCAGCCCTGCCGGGTCTCCTTGAAGCAGATATGGCAACCCACCCACAGATTACAACATACCCACTTCCACATTTTCCTGAAGACGCCTGTGGACGACTGATCCGGGAAAAGGAAAACCTCCGACGTACCACACGAGCTCTCATACCTCCGTGTGGGTCAGACCTCCCTGGCGGGTTAACCCGCCGAGAGGAGGTTACGTTAAGGAGGCTACGTGTCGGGGTCGCGCTCACCCCGTCTGTGACCGCTCTCTGGCCACAACAATACCATGGTCCTTACGGCTCATCGTGCCCATTTTGCAACACAGGAATCCACAATGTGACAGTAACACACCTATTATGGACGTGCCCAGGGCTTCATCTAAGCCGTCTCCGCCATCTCCGGGCAACAGGCCTTCGGCCTGGCCGCCCACCCGACCTTGAACGTTGGATTCATGGACCCCATCATCGTTCACTTCTAGATTTTTTGCACGAGTCGAATCTGTTCGTGTATTTCTAACATCTTTTGTATTATGCCTAAGGGCATGCTTTCGAATAAAAAAAAAGAGTCCTTCTTTACTACTTTTGCTTCTTTACTACGTTTGTTTGGAGCATCGGGTCGATGCTTTTTACGAGGGGTTTATTGACACGTGTACTTGTCATTATCGGGCGACAACCTAACACCGCCTAACAAATGTTATCGCACAGCGCAGGACGCGTGCATGTATCGGAAGTTTCTGGAATGTTACCGATGGTTCCATCCGCTGTCTCTGACCGAACCTTGTGTGATCTGATTGCATGTGCGCGCGAAGCGAATAATATAGAACTTCGTGGAAGGCACGCGGGTCCCAGCGATTACTTTGGAACATTCAACGACTGATGTATAAAAGCCGACGCGCTTGATCCGCTCATCAGATTTTCGATGATCGCAGGCTGTGTTCGCCGCTATCGCTGTACTATAAGCGTAACCTGTTTTTGTGGGCACAGGTTCGCCCAATAAAAGTTAGTTTTGTCTTTCACAGTATGCTACTGTGTTCTTCAACGTCAACACTACGTGACACTATCATGTCTGCAGCTTGTGCATAAGTCGTAATTTACGTATTTTCTTATGCAACTTACTTTTAAAGCTCAACTTAGTTCAATAACGCACTTGCGTTTGGCGGACGGCCTTTAAGGATGAGGATGCAGGCTGCGCTTCCGAACGCGTGCGTGCGCCCGTGACGTACGTCGCTTGTGGTGGCAATACTTGCCTGTATAACGTCGGTTAGGGTGGTGACACTTCTCTAACATCTGCACCATCATTGCTGTATGTGAACTTTCGCAACGTCGAATGGAGGCGGACACTTTTTCTTTCCTTCACCCTTCTTTTGAAGTGAAACGTCTTTGAAATTGGGCCGATGGGGTGAATTCTGAAACCGCATCAAAAGAAAACATAATTAAATTATGGGGTTTTACGTGCCAAAACCACTTTCTGATTATGAGGCACGCCGTAGTGGAGGACTCCGGAAATTTTGACCACCTGGGGTTCCTTAACGTGCACTTAAATCTAAGCACACGGGTGTTTTCGCATTTCGCCTCCATCGAAATGCGGCCGCCGTGGCCGGGATTCGATCCCGCGACCAAAAGAAAACATAATAATATCGTTCATAACTTTGCAACCATACTGTCTACGCACCTTGCTTGGTGTCGTTGTGTTAAGGAAAGAAGCCATTACTTGTCGATGCAAATGTGTCGTGCACAGATGGCGCCATTCTGGCGCCAGTCCTAATGCATTTGGAACTGAATTTAGCCTCGCATGTGCGCTCAGGGACGCCAAGGTCAGCACTATTTCTGAGGAACAGAACGAGAGTGTTCGCGTTCGAGTGATCTCACTGAGCCACAGTTGGTATAAGCCATCAAACTCAAACCGTGCTTATAAAGATGTATAAAAGTGTGCAGCAGAAATTCCACGCTTGCTCACTTATGGTGCGGGCGTGTTCCATACGCAGCATCCAGAAAAGGCGTGAGGAGGCTCGGGCAGCAAGACTCAGCAAGGCATTGCGCGGTCACCACATTTGACCACTGTCGGCCCACTACAAATAGGGAGTTGCAAGTTTGGGCGGCGGGATCCATATTATATGTTTAGTGAGTTAAACATGTCATCTTTTTATTGCGTGCGTATGCCGCTTGCCTTAACTCAGGTGTCGTTGTGTACAGGAATGGCCATTCTTCAATCATGCATGTGTCGTGCACGACGATGGCGTCATTCTCTCACCGTGCATGAATAAATAGTATCTAAATTAAAACTCGCGCGCGGCTCTGACACATGCATAGTTCGGCTGTATGTTTGTTCATCAGAGCAGAGATGGTCACGTGCGAGGGAGCTCACCATCTCATAGTACGCAAATTTCGACAAACTAGCGCTCATGAGGAGTTATAAGGCCTACAAGGGTGCAATTTCGTGCCGAAATTTCTCAATTGCTCAACTTTTACGGGTTTTTCGACACGCAGCATCCACAAATCGCGTCAAGGAACTGAGGTAGCAAGGCCGTGGCTTATCCAATCCCTTTTCTCTCTGTACAACATGTTCGTCTCCATAGGAAGCCTGAACGTAGAAGACTGAGAAAAACGCGGCATCCCCGAGACGGCGGCGGTCTCGCGTGGCGCAGAGCAGTGTCGGGTACCACCATCAGCGCGGCCATTTCTTTATATTAAGGCCTGGACACCCTATGGAAAAAAATTGGAATAACTACGAAAAGGGAGCGAGCACAAATGCGAAATTACACCAAATGTGTGAATCAATGCAACATATATAGGGTTACATTATTTCTGTAGCGTAGTGCCCATACGCCCTCTGCAGCATACAGACGATCATACCCCACTGCGGCTGCGTCCCTGATAAAACCTAACCGAGTGTATTTCCTTTGATGTGCTAAAGGCAATCAGAACATAATCTCCTATGTGGTTCTGCTGATCACTGTGACCATTGAAAATGTTTCTCTTATGCACAGATGAAATATTCATGGGGTGATTTTAGCATGCATGAAATAAATAATTATACCAAACTGTAATATGGACAGCACCGCCTTCATGATCAACCTAGTATTGGCAAAAGTAGATGCCACGTGTTTCTGAGACTCCCATTACTTCTTTCAGCAGACTGCCCTAGCGTCTACCGGTGGCATAAAGCAGAATTTAAACAACTTCCCCTATTTCTGCTTTCGTATTACCGTTATTTACTACAGCAAAGTGTAGAATTCTGGAAGTATGCGCCTGGAAGCGTTATTCTTCAAGTCTATTTCTACATTATACTAATTGAACCATCACCTGAGCCATTTCATCATTCAGTACCGGGAACACTGGAGTATCACTGAAGTCCATATAACATCACCATAAACTCGGCCAACACAGCGTCGTGCGGTTAAGAGTAAGGTTGTCTCCGTCGAAATGACGTTTGGTTTCGTGGGATTTCCAAAAGGTATGGTTCTCAGCAACTCCCGCTGAGATCTCAACCTGCTGCCCAATCTCAGCTTGAGTTATCTACTATATCACATGAAGCATACAAACGGGTCCATAAAAGTATGAGACAACGCCACACCAGGAAGAGGCCTTGGAAACCTAACTGCACGCCGTGTCGTGCTCGTGCCCACTCCACGAACTGCGGATCTTTGACTGAACGAATTCTGGGGTTTGAAGTGCCAAAATCAGACTGCAGTGGGGGACACCGGATTAATTTCGACCACCAGGGGATCTTTAGGGTGCCCCTAATGCATAGGACACAGGCGTTTTTGCATTTCGCCCAATAAAAATGTGACCGACCCAGCCTGGATTCGATCCCACGACCTCGTGCTTAGCAGCACAATACCATGGCCAATGAGCCACCATGGTGGGTCTTCCACGCGTATCTTTATTCTCTTCCTTTTATGCATGATAGTTGTGCAGGCCTCCTTAAGCTGTCGGAAGAGGGCGCAACAGGCCCCTCGCCTACACGGCACGCCGAAACAAACACAGCGGCAACGCAATATGAAGGACTGTACATGAGCAACTGACTGTGGCTGGCGTAGTGCGTGCCTGGGGGTAAAGAAGTCACAAGGAAGCGGCAAAGCAGCGAAGAAAACGAGGTCGGCCGCTAACCAATCTCATTCTTCGCGACAGACCGCTAGCACACCAAGCGGTACTATGGGGAAATTGTCAAAGTGTTCGCCGTTTATACCTGCCGTAAACACAGTGTTCAGCTGGTGATGTAACCACTCTACCATGCCATTGACCCAGGTGCGGTGGGCCATGGATAGGCAGTGAGTCGTACCGACTAGATGAGCTAGGGACGTAAGTGTGGCGGATTCAGGCTACCGCCCGCAATCTATCGTGACACTCCTGGGACCCTGCCGAAGCGTGAGACCCATGTTGAGACAAGGGATTGAGAAACAGATTCAATATTGATGTCTGCTTAGGGCGCGGCCTCAGGACAACGCGTTGGCACGATCATTACACACGCAGCTGCAACCGCGTGAAGAAGCAAGTCCTCCAACAACGTCGATGCGCAACTAGTCGGAGCATTGGGCGGGTGGTGGGAAAGGCTGAACCGGCTACTTGGTGCGGCGCGTAACATTGGCGAATTGGCAGGGGGTGTCAGTACGAGGTTGGTTGAGCATGTCGGTGTTCATGTGCGGCCAGGACGCAGCGTTGCGCTGCGCGGCGCGGCGTTGCTCGCGTACGGGTGAGATAAATATCGTGAATATAAGTAAACAGAGCGCGTCGGCAGGTCACGCGGGTAGGAAATGCTGAGGTAGGTTCACTGAGATGTCGCATCAAAGTTGTCTTGATTCACACGAATGACGTAACAGCTGCGGTCGGAGAGGACGGGAGATATTACGTAGCACTTGCAATTCGCATCTTAGAGCTGCGCTGTCGTGATCAGCTCCAGGTTTACGGCTTGCGTAGGAGAAGTGATATCCGTGAAAGGGTGCCAGTAGCTTTATTTCTGCAATACTCCTGGTCACCAATGAAGGAGCGAACCATGAGGACAAGACGTCCGACTCCGAAACCTAACTGCTAGCCTTGTCGTGCACGTGTACACGCCACGAACCACGCACCCTCATTCTCCATCTCTTTTACTTGTTCATTCTGAGCCACCTTAAGGTGCTGGAAGGGGGCGCTGCAAGCGTATCTGCAGGAACATTTTTTTTTCTCAGAAGTCGCACATTAGTATCTTAAGAACAGGGAAGTTCACTCTCTCCTGACGTCAGCACACAACCTCGGCTTCAGTGGCATTGCTATGCAACTTTAACAAAGGGCATACTTGTGCTGTAACACATGTTCTGCTTCTCAATTTGCAGAAAAAAGCGTATTTTTGCCGCCAAGCATAAAGCGTCTGCTTGACTTTCATTTGCCATGCAGGGATGTTCGAGACATCGATCTTGTTTCGGGAGCTCTATCGGAGACACGCCTCGACGGTGCAGAGCTTGGCGCCACCTTCGCCTGCGGTGTGGCCAGGCAGTTTCGCCTACTGAAATACGCAGACAGGTTTTACTACGAGCATGCCAACCAATCAGGTTCCTTTAATGAAGGTAATAGCTTTGAAGTATCTTGGAAAAGCAATCAGTCGTTGAAATAAGATTCTAAATATATAGAGAGCGGTGGTAAATGAGTACTCGAGGAAGGACATTCTAACGTTGGTATTCTAAGATGTTGCGCACTACTTTAAATAGGTGTTGGCTTTTACGCAACAGTAGCAACAGTTCCTTCAGCCTGTCCAATTCGATCATACGGGCAAGGTATCGTCAATTTGTCTAGTAATATAGGGTATTTAACCTCAGGCTTGTAGTCGCATGGTATGAAACAATATGATGGACGAACGAAAAGCTTTTTAGCAGCGAAGTGATAATTGCTGTGTTTATTTTCGTTTATTGTACACAGACATGGACGAAAACATAAATGAAATGGGGAAGTTTAGTCCGCATACATAATAAACACACTTGCTGCCAACAAGATTTTGTTTATTCGACCTTTAAATGACGCTGCAGTCATTGGAGACGCCTCAAGCGTCAGCAGAAGCTTGCATGAAGACCGTTTGAAATTTCTAGAAGACTGCAGTGTTAAAACGTGTTGCACCCTTATGGCTTATGTTGTCTTAAAACAATAAACGTCATCTGCCTTGCCTGAGTTTCCATTCTTGCTGTGTCACACTCAAACCGCACATTGTGCTCGTGACCTGGAACACCTGGTGCAAAACGTTAAAGAATAAAACGCGGGCAAGATACATGATGATTATTTGTTGGAGAACCAGATAGTCCGAAAAAGGGGAAACGTTTTTAGGAGTGCACGACAGCCACCTTTAAGTCCGTTCCCTCTATTAACTTTTGTTGCGAAGTTTTAAATTACAGGCTTGAAGTGAGAAATATGCTGCTTATGAGGTTTTGTATGCCGTGAGAAATTCCTCTTACCAGATGCCTTGAACCTGGAAACACTATCACTCGTCTGATGTCAATTCTGCCAGCACCTACACCCTAGTGTGTTTCTCTCTGAGGTCGTCTCACACCTAGCGCCATGGCATAAACGGTTTTTCAAAGCATTGTATGTATATGTCATGAGTTTTATTTGGTTGTGTCCTGGAAACTGGATTTGCCTCGTTCGTCTGTCAATTCCGTTACACTGAAGGCGACCCCTGACATCACTGACATGTTTTGGTCGTCGTCAGGCCAGCTCGTGAACCCAGCTTCACCGTCGCCATAGAGAGAAGCCTCACCACTGAAATTAAAATTCATGCCCGGCGACAATGTACACTTGAAAGCGGGTGCGATAACCATGGCGATACATCGCAACAACAGCGCCGAGTAATTACGGCCCGGTATTGGGTGGCAGACTGACTGTAACAGCGGCTGCATCTGTACAAGTATTTCGAAAGCCGGGACAAGCAATAGAATAGTGGACGAGGTGGACAATATGTGCACCCCATGAAAATTGTTCTTTACTAGATTGCGTCGTGCTTGCATGTAATTTTTCGTTCGTGAAAGCGGTTTCGCAAGCACAACCGATGGGTACGGGACAATGACGAGGATGAGGCTCGAGCATGTTTCATAGCGGCAATACAGGACCCGCCTACAATCTGCCTATTCGTAGAAAACAATGTCCTAAGCATCGATGGTGTCGGCGCAAACAAGAACATCGCAACACTAACACCATGTAGTTCTTTTTATTTTTATTTTTGCATGGTAGCTCGCAAGATTCACGGCACCCATGTGCCCCATAAAGCCCCATCAGAAATGTAAGGAAAAAAAAACCCTCTCAGCTCTTTCCCCTGAGACCTCGGTCAGCTTGAATATTTCTTTTCTTTTCTATTTGAGAAAAATAAATACTCGTATATGTAGAAGCATAATTTTCATCTAGGACCTCATAACTTTTATGAATTGATAGGCAAAAAAATTAAAAAAAAACAAAGTTCACAAATATATAACTGTGCGTCGAAAACAGATACTGCAGTCTTGTAAATCGAATCTACTAGAGCATCTAAAGGGGACAAATTTGATATCTGACTGCAGCTTTCATAGAGTTCATGCGAATGTGCATAAGTGTTGTGAAAGTGCTACTCAGAAATTATTAGTGTGTATAAAAGCCACTACAACACATCAGTTTCGTCCGCTTAATGTACCTCAATGCGAGAAGCTTACAGAATGTTGACATCGTAATTTATTACTAAGCTATAATCTTGAAAATTTGGTACTTCAGACTTTCTTGGACTCAGCAATTTTTAACAATTTTTTTTATTATTGACAGCATCATAAAAAAATGGGCTTGCTGCAGTCACTAGATAGAAACAGCGTTTTGCATGAGCGGCAAGAATTTTCGTCAAACGGCATGCCGTTTATGGCGCACAAATCAATTTCTCTGTTCCCAATATTTAGACCACAACTCCGAAACTGATCGGTTGCTTCACAGAAATCATCCAACTGGAAAAAAGATATCTTGATACCAGCAGACATTCGCACTGATTTGCAATATTTACATCCAGGTAAGGCTCAAGCTACTTCGTGTTTATCGTATTTTTATTCTTTCTTCAGATCAATTGGCCACCGTTCGAAAAACCACACTGACGAAGATTCTCTGCGAAAATGTCTCAAGAATGGACACCGTCGCAACTAATCGAAATGCCTTCTTGCGCCCCACAAATGAGTAAGCAAAACTCAAGCTGCGATGCTGTTAGCTGCGTTTTTCTCTGATGCGCGCGTGTCGTTCGTAGAGCTATGCAATCACCAGTGCTCTTACCGTAGCTTCGAAAATTTACATGATGTAAGTGTCGGTTCCCACCCAACATTGTGCAAAGGAACTGCCTTTTCATGTTCTAGGGTATTCTTTTTTATCATATACTGGGTGGTCAATTTGAGGTCTTCCAGAATTTTTATTAATCGCCTGTGACTGTGAGCATAATTCATGACTTTGAGCTGGATTATTCAACGAGGCGGACATTTGTAGCAGGAGAAATCAAAACACATATGCAAATATTTGCCGAAAATTTAGTATTTACCTTCCTAACTATTACCTTCCTGCAAATTTTAGAATTTATGAATTGTAGCCGTTAAGTTTGCAAGACGTATCCACCAGCATCAACATAGTTTCTGTCCACTGCAGTAGGAAGGCCTCTCCCTGTTATCTCCAATTACCCCTGCCCAGAGCCAACTAACTGCAAGTAGTCTAGTCTTCACCTAGTCTTCTGCCGTCCTCGACTGCGTTTCCCTTCTCTTGGTACCCATTCTCTAATTGTTATGGTCCAACGCTTACCAAACCTGCGCATTACATGACCTGTCATGCTTTGTTCCTTTTTTCTCTTAATGTATATTAGAATATCGGCTACACCCGTTTGCTCTCTGACCCAAACCGCTCTGTTTCTGTCTCTTAACGTCATCCCCGTCATTCTTCGTTCCACCGCTCTTTGCGCGGTCCTTAACCTGTTCCCAAGCTTCCTTGTCAATATCCAAGTCTCTGCCCCATGTTAGCACCGATAATACGCACGTGATTGTACACCATCCATTTCAATGATAATGGTAAGCTTCCAGTCAGGAGCTGACAGTGTCTGCCGTATGCGCTCCAACCCATTTTTACTCTTCTATGAATTTCCTTCTGCTGATCAGGGTTCCCTGTGATTACTTGACCTAGGTAAACGTAGTTCTTCACAACTTCTAGAGGCTGACCCGCAATCCTGAACTCCTGTTCCCTTCCCGGCCACTCATCATTATCTTTGTTGTCTGCGTATTAACCTTCAACCCCACTCGTACACTCTTTCTGTTAAGGACCTAAATCGTCTATTGTAACTTGTCCGCATTGTTGCTGAATAGAACATTGTCATCGGCAAACCAAAGGTTGCTAAGATATTCGCCATCGATTCTTACTCCTAAGCCTTCCCTGTTTACGAGCTTGAATACTTCTTCCAAACACGAAGTCAATAGCATCGGAGAAAGTGTGACACCTTTTCTCAACCTTTTCTTTATAAGTGTATTTCTACTTTTCTTGCGTGGAATTAAGGTAGCTGTGGAATCTCTGTAGATATTGCTATGGAACAATATGTGCGATCACGAAAAGGCGAGCAGTGTGAAGACGACGACGACGATTGGAAGCAAGCACGGGCTGTTGCCTCTTGACCAAGCGCAGCGTGTTTTCTTGTAAATATACTTGTACATATCTTTTCGTCTGCGTCTTCCTACGTAACATATCTGGTGGAGGTGGACGTTCCCTGTATCTCGTCACGGAGCTTCGCAGTGGACGGTACATCGAGCCTTCCTTCATGGCTCCCGGCGACGACAACCCGACTCCGCTGGGTCCGACCCCTGCTGCCACTTCAAAGACCTACATCACTCTCCCCGCTCCCCGTGATCCTGGCGTATTCTCGGGCAAAGATGGGGAAGACGTCGATGACTGGATCAGCCTGTATGAACACGTCAGCCGCAATAACCGGTGGGACCCTACTAATATGCTTGCCAACGTAGTCTTTTACCTCGGTGGCACACCTCGAGTTAGGTATCGCACGCAGGAAGATGAGCTCACCAGCTTGGATTTACTTAAGACACAGCTTCGAGACTTGTTCGACGACCCTTACGGTCACCAACTTGCGGCGCAGAAGGCGCTTTCCGACCGTGTGCAGACGTCAACAGAGCCCTTTGCCAAGTACACTCAAGACGTCTTGGCTCTGCACCGCAAAACTGACACCCACATGACTTAGTCAGACAAGCTTTCCCACATCTTCAAAGGCATTGCCGATGACGCCTTCAACTTGCTCGTTTGTAACAACGTAGCGACGGTGGATGCTGTTATAAAAGAGTGCCGCCGCCTGCAACTAGCTAAAAGCCGACGTATTGACCAGCAGTTTGCCCGTCTGCCCAACACCCCAGCGACATCTTCCTGTGCCGACGCTCCTCATCCCAACAACACTGCCGATGTTACCAGGATCGTCCGGCGTGAGATCGAGGCTGCCTAACCGGCTGCCTTCGACTCCAGTCCCACCAACACATCTGCAATCACGGTCTCACTGATCCAGGCAGTTTTCCGCCAGGAGTTCGAAAACATGAGTCTTCACACCATCTGCTCGGCCCATCGCCCTGATACCCGCCCGGCTTCTTCGATTTCGCCCCGTCCCGCATCTTCTTACCCACCACGTTTCCGCAACCCATCTGAATGGCGCACTGCTGACGACAAGCCCATTTGTTTCCACTGCCGTCGAATCGGGCACATTTCTCGGCACTGTCGCAGTCGCTGGAGTTCCCCGACCTGGTCTACTTATACTGCCTACTCTCGCCCCCTTGCGCCCCAGGTGGCCCTTCACGTCCCTATGCCGCACGCACCGATAATGCCGCCGCTGCTTCTCCTGCACTGAACAACCCCTATTCTCGTCCGCCTTCGCCCCAACGACGACAATCTTGCTGTCCCCAGCCCCGTCGCCCCCATTCGCCGACTCCCTTCGGACGCCGCTCCCAGCCGGAAAACTAGACGATGCAGCGCCTCGAGGTGATGCTGCATTGCTCCCTACGCCGCCAAATCTTCTACTGACGTTACCCACTAATCTGAAACTTCTTGACGTGCAAGTCGACGGTGTTTCTGTGTCTGCACTCATAGATACTGGGGCGCATTTGTCCGTAATGAGCACTGACCTTCGTAACCGGCTCAAGAAAATTAGCACGCCCGCCACGACGCCTGTTGTACGTGTCGCCGATGGTGGAACAGCCCCCGTAATTGGTATGTGTACCTCCTGCGTCTCCTTCGCCGATCACTCAACAATCGCCCTATTCACAGTCAGCGCCCACTGTCCCCACGACATCATCCTCGGCTTAGACTTCCTCTCCGCACATTCTGCTCTCATCGATTGTTCCGCCAGTGCTCTCCGCCTTGACCTGCCTGTTCTGAATCCTGCTGAACCACACCCGAGTCGCCTCAGTTCCGCCGACTTCGTTCGCTTGCCACCTTCGGCACTGACCTGCGTTGACCTAGTGTCATCCCCACCAGTCCCCGACGGTCACTACATCGCGGCTCCTATGCAAGACGTCCTCCTTACACACGGGATCACAGTACCTCATACAGTTTTATCTATTACGGCGAATTGCGTCGGCCTGCCAGTGGTCAACTTTGGTTTGACGACACAAGTGCTGCCACGCGGAATGTCTCTGGCCCAGCTTTGCTCATTCGAGGATCACCCAGTAGCATCCATTGCAGTAGTCGACACTTCATCCGATACTCCTCTACCATCGCAGTCGGCAAATTGTACCATCGCTGACTTACAGAAAATGTTTGCGCCGACTTGCCGTCCAATTACGCTCGTGAACTCTATCGCGTTCTGTTTTCCTACCACGATAGTTTTGACTTTAACGATCGTCCTTTGGCCCAAACTACAGCTGTCAAACATCGCATTAATACCGGCGATGCCCCTCCTATTCGTCGCCGCCCGTATCGAGTGTCACCAGCTGAGCGTCAAGTTATTCACGCAGAAGTTCGCAAAATGCTTGCCAAGAACATTACTGAACCATCATATAGTCCATGGGCGTCACCTGTAGTACTGGTCAAAAAAAGGACGGCTCATGGCGCTTTTGCGTGGGCTATCGGCATCTTAACAGGGCTAAGGTGCCGATAGTCCACGCAAAAAGGACGTGTATCCCCTACCTCGGATTGATGACGGCCTTGACTGCCTCCACGGTGCTCGCTATTTCTCCTCTATTGACGTTCACTCCGGCTACTGGTAGATTGCCGTGGACGATCTCGACCACGAGAAGACTGCTTTTGGAATACCCGAAGGTCTTTATCAATTCAAATTGATGCCGTTCGGTCTATGTAGCGCCCCTGCCACTTTTGAACTCATGATGGACTCCCTTCTTCACGGTTTCAAATGGTCCACGTGCCTGTGCTACTTGGACGACGTCATCTTATTCTCCCCAACGTTCGCTACGCACCTCGAGCGCCTCTCAGCAGTCCTGGACGTTTTTCGTCGAGCCGGTCTGCAACTCAACGCATCGAAGTGCCAATTCGGCCATTGCCAGATTACCGTCCTTGGACATCTCGTTGACGGGAACGGAGTGCAACCGGACCCAGGCAAGATCCATGCTGTTGCGCACTTCCCTGTTCCAGAGTGCGTCAAGGATGTGCGCAGTTTCATCGGCCTTTGTTCGTACATCCACCGTTTCGTGAGAAACTTCACCGCCATAGCACGACCACTAACCAAGCATTTGAAAGAAGACGCCCGTTTCCAGTGAGGCGATAACGAGGCCTCTGCATTCTCACATCTAATCGACATTCCCACAACGCCTCCCGTTCTGGCCCATTTCGATCCTCCTGCGCTAGTCGAAGTCCGTACTGATGCCAGCGGTCATGGAATTGGCGCAGTACTGGCACAGCGCCAGCGTGGCCAGGACCGTGTTACCGCTTACGCCGGCAGGCTCCTCTCACCCGCGGAGCGTAACTATTCCATCACTGAGCGTGAGTGTCTGGCCCTAGTTTGGGCGGTTGCGGAATTCCGACCATACTTATATGGCCGACCCTTCTCCGTTGTCAAAGGCCATCACGCGCTTTACTGGTTATGCTCACTGAAAGATCCTACAGGAAGACTTAGTCGCTGGCCCTTACGCCTCCAAAAATATTCGTATGCTGTCAGCTATAAATCTGGCCGACTACACAAGGACGCTGACTGCCTGTCTCGCTACCCAGTCGACGAGCCTGACGACGCCGACAGTAGTAGCGCCAACGGCATTTTCTCTGTGTCTGCCTTTGCTCACATCGCCGATGAGCAGTACCGAGACCTATCGCTGTGAGCACTTATCGAGCGTCTGTGCTTTACACCTACCGACGCATCCGTTCGCCGATATGTCCTCCAGGGCGGCATTCTGTATCGAAGGAACTTCCTCACTGGCGGCTCTGATCTTATTCTTGTCGTGCCAAAACAGCTACGACAGACTGTGCTCTTTGAGATGCATGACGCACCCGCTGCAGGACATCTTGGGGTAACCCGCACGTACGACCGCGTCCGCCGCCGCTTCTATTGGCCTGGTCTCGCTCGCTCCGTTCGACGCTATGTTGCTGCCTGTGATCCCTGCCGGCGTCGGAAAACACCTCAGGTGCTACCTGCCGGTCATCTCCAGCCGATCACCGTCCCTGTGGAACCGTTCTTTCAGGTTGGATTAGACCTGCTCGGTCCCTTTCCCACGTCATCCTCTGGGAACAAATGGGTAGCCGTCGCGACTGATTACGCCACCCGATACGCTATCACTCGGGCTCTCCCTACCAGTTGCGCCACTGACGTTGCGGACATTCTCTTGCGTGACATTATCTTGCTTCATGGCGCCCCGCGACAGCTGCTTACTGACCGTGGTCGAAACTTCCTCTCGAAAGTTATCGCTGACATTGTGCGTTCCTGCTCCATTCAACACAAACTGACTACCTCGTACCATCCTCAAACCAATGGCCTGACAGAGCGATTATACCGTACGCTTACCGATATGCTGTCCAAGTACGTTTCCAAGGGCCACCACGACTGGGACATTGCCCTTCCTTACGTAACATTTGCGTACCATTCTTCCCGTCACGACACCGCCGGATTTTCTCCATTTTATCTACTGTACGGCCGCGAACCTACCTTGCCCCTAGACACGGCACTTCCTCCTGCTGCGATCTCAGCAAGCGAGTATGCGCGCGACGCCATCGCCCTCACCGACCATGCACGCCAGCTTGCCCGTGCTCGACTGACGGCCTCACAAACCACTCATCAGTGTCAGTGCAACGCCAGCCATCGCGACGTAAAGTTTTCGCCTGGTGCGCTCGTGCTCCTGTGGTCGCCCTCTCGTCACGTCAGACTTTCGGAGAAGCTCCTATCGCGATTCACAGGGCCCTACCACGTGCTGCGCCAGGTGACACCTGTGACTTAAGAAATTGCTCCTGTGGGTTCAACCTCGTCCTCTCCTCTGGCCTCCAGTGATGTCGTGCATGTCAGTAGGCTCAAGGCCTACTACGCTGCTTCCGAGTCCGATCTTTAGTCTCTCCGGGACGTCGCTTTTGCAGCCGGAGGTAGTGCTACGGAACAATATGTGCGATCACGAAAAGGCGAGCAGTGTGAAGACGACGATGACGATTGGAAGCTAGCGCGGACTGTTGCCTCTTGACCAAGCGCAGCGTGTTTTCTTGTAAATATACTTGTACATAGCTTTTCGTCTTCGTCCTCCTACGTAACAATATTTTCCAAGGTATTTATGTAAGCGGTATGGTACTCCTTGATTGCGTAATGCCTCTATGACTGCTGGTATCGCTACTGAATCAAGTGCCTTTTCGTAATCTATGAAAGCAGTATAGAGAGGCTTGTTGAACTATGCGGATTTCTCGTTTACCTGAATAATGACATGGATGTGATTTATTGTGGAGTATCCCTTGCTGAAGTCAGCCTGTTCGCTTGGCTGACTGAAATGCAGTGTTGCCCTTATTCAATTCGCGATAATTTGGATAATACTTTACACAATACAGGCAGTAGGCTAATGGGCCTATAGTTTTTCAATTTTTTTACGTCTCCGTATTTGTGGATTAGCATAATACTTGCATTCTTCCAGTTTTCTGGGACTCTAGCCGCCCATGGACACCTGGTAGAAAAGCCGCCAGTTTTCCAAGCATTATGTCTCCTCCATCTCGGATTGTTATTCCATCTTCTCCTGCCGCTCTTCCTCCTATCATGTCTTGTAGGGCCCTACTTACTGCATTGCTAGGTATAGGAGGAGTTTCGGTATCCTGTATATTACTGTTTCTCACGGAGGTATCCTGACTCCTGTGGGTACTGTACTGGTCAGTATAGAATTCTTCCGCTGCTTTTACTATACCTTCGAGATTGCTGATGATATTACTCTACTTATCTTTCAGTCTATGCCTCTTGGTTTGTCATATGCAAAGTTTCCTTCTCACTCATTTCAGGCTGCGTCCGTTTTTTACGGCTTCTTCAGTCTTTCTCACGTTATAGTTTCGAATATCACTTATTTTCGCCTTGTTGATCAGTTTTGACTGTTCCGCAAATTCTATCTTGTCTTTTCAGTTAGTCGACACTTTCATTTTTGATGTTCCTTTATTATGTCCTTTGTTACTTGGGAGAGCTTGCCTACTGATGGCCTTTGTGCCTTGCCTCCCGCTTCAACTGCTGCCTCTGACGCCAGCCTAGATATGGTTTCATTCATTACCTCTATGTCATCATCATCTCTGTTATTAGGCTGCACATTTGTTTGCAAGTAGCAGCCTACTACCTAGGTTGACTACCTCTAGGTTGACCTGTTTCTCCTTTACCAATTTTGCTCTTTCTCTCTTCAAATTGAGGTCAATACTAGCCATCACTAAACTATGATCACTGCACATTACCCTACCTATCACTTCTACATCCTGCACTATGCTGAGATCGGCAGAAAGTATGAAATCAATTTAGTTTCTTGATTCGCCAATGGGGAATTTCCAGATCCACTTTCTTTTGCAACGCTTCCTGAGAAAGGTGTTCATTAATCGAAGCCTATTCCTTTCTCCAAATTCTACCAGCATCTCTCCTGTAGCGTTCCTAGAATCGACGCCGTAGTTTCCAATTGCTTGTTCCCCAGCCTGCTTTTCCCCAACTTTTGCCTTGAAGTCGCCCATTACTACACTATACAGAGCTTTCAATTTTCTTATTGGTAAATCAACATTTTCATAAAACTGATCTACTTCATCGTCATCGTTCCTGGATGTTGGAGCGTAGGCTCGTACTAGCTTTAATCTATACCTGTTATCAAGTATGATTACGACTACTGCTGCCCTATCATTAGTGCTGTAGAATTCGTCAATGCTGCCGGCTATGTCCAGATAGATTAGGAATCCTACCCTGTGACCTTTATAGCAGGAGACCTTTATAGCAGAGGAAAAACGCCGTTATTCAGCAAAGTATAAGCCACAGCAGTTCTGCTAATCTCACAAATGCCGATCATATCCCAGACAATCTCTGATAGCTCCTGAAAGAGTCCCGCTAAGCTAGCCTCACTCTATAGAGTTAGCTGATTGAACCTCCAAGATGACATCAGTTGCCAAATATTATTTTCCGAAGTGTGGGACAAAATACATGGGCGCACAAGTTACTTGTCTGCTTCAATCCATAAAAGAACTTCTTGTCCAAAAAGTAAGTAAAGCTGTAGAGTATTTTCATGGCGAGTTTGAAGGTGCATAACTCCCAACTGGTGTGATTTTAGAAATCCATTTCAAGCCAATTTGTCTTGCAACGTCAGAGCTACAATTCGTAAATAGCAATATGTGTCCTAAAGTGCCTAATTAAGAAGTGAGTGAATTTCCAAATAGTTGAATATGTTTTTCGATCTGTCCTGCAAGTAATGTCGGCCTCTCTCAATAACCCAGCTTAAGGAATAGAGTTATGTTATCTGCCACAGGTATATATTTCGAATTCCGTGGTACTAAAAAGTAAACACCACGCGTATGTTTGCAGCCTCCGCAACTCGCATTTGTATTTCTGGCGTGGAGCCTCTTTTTGCTGGACTTCTTTTACAAGCTACTATACGATGATCTGCTGCTTTCGTGAACGCCTTTGTTGCTTCTCTATCTCTAAACTACAGCATAAGCTCGTGTAAGATCCGCACTTTTTTCGTAATTTTGGTGAAGTGCCGCCCTGGCAATCAACCGAACTTTTTCTTCAAAATGGTGCCGGCACAGCTTTGACTTGCGCGCACCCCGGTTGTACTATTGCATCAGTGGTCAACGCGCAGCTCTCGCCATCATGTATCGGCAGCCGTCAGTACGCCATGAACAAAAATTGCCTGACGCGCGCGCGCGGCATCGGGGTACCGAGCGCGACTTCTTCTTCACTGAAACTTTTTTTCCCAAATTTTCTGACTGTCAAGTTGGGAATGCGGCCATTACATGGGTGCGGTCCTTACACGAGTCTATAGGGTATTCAGTAAGGTGAAAGTCCTTGAAACGCACATTTTCTTTGACCACGACACATGCAGGCGATTACACTACGGAAGATCCTACTAAATAAATGGTGGTCGGTCGCTTATTCTATTCGCCCCGGTAGTTTTTGTAAAACAATGAACCATCTTGTAGGACAATTTTGTAAAGTGTGATATGTCAGTCGTATGGATTACGTACTACAACGAATATTTGCCTTTGAACTGTATGGTCATAGTGGCTTTTGTTTTGTTCTCGCTCACATCATTATTTAGTGAAGAATCAGTATACTTTCCTAAACCGCAAGTTGTTTTAAAGACAGACACGCAACATGAAGTAGGGAAAACGGGAGCCAAGTTTGCTGTTCTCCTATTTCCTGTGTAATGTGCATGCCTTTTGCTGTCTTCACTTAAGTCAGTCGAGCGAAACGAAACAGTTTTGGACATTTCCATTTCCTCACTGTCTTGTTTCAGCTGGGTTAATTATTAATACTGCGATAGCAAATATATGGACACTCCAGGCACATCTCTGGCGGCGCCGTGAGATTCCATATAAAGTTCAAGGGTGATGAAATCTTCGCCGCGCGCCGTATCCTGTATGTGCGAGCGCAAGATTGCAAGGGTGAGCCGGTGAACGCAGTTTAATCTCGCGTGCGCGAGCGAGGAGGGTGGGGAGAAACCGCTCCTCTTCCGTCCCACGCGGGGCAGGGGAGTGTGGCGACGAAAGCGGGCGTTCTTCTCCGCGGCCTTGCGGGTGGCACATCTTGAAAGCGACCTGCGATGTGGCCAACGTGCGCGCCCGCGCTGGCCTCATCTTCAAAGCGATCTCCGATGTTTGCATAGTGCGTGTAATGCGGGTAGCTTCGTATGCGCTGTGCTTTCGACGTTTAGTTCACCTTGAAGCGAGAAATACACGAAAGCCAATTCGCTCGCTGCTGCTGCTGCCGCAATTATTCACTCCAGCGTTTTGACACCGTGTTTGCGCGGTGTTGTGGCTATGGTAGTGTTCAGGGCACGTAATCTACCAAGCCCATCGACTACTACGTCTGGTTGTAGTCGATGAAGAAAAAGGGTTTGTTTCGCTTAGTTACACGTCTCCGGTTACGGAAGCAAACCCCATGCCGGAGAAAGTTAAACGTGGAAGTTCACCTCAGCATCCTATGTCCTCACTCTTGAAAGGTCTCTGCTTTTAATACCATCGTCTTCCCTCGTCGAATCGACTATGGCAGCTCAAGACTGACCAGCAGCAAATCCCTCTCGTCGACTTCATTGCGATACCACGCCCCTGCTCGCAATAACCCGCAATAACTCCGCTTCCGAAGAGCCAGGTTTGGAATGTGTGGCAAGCAAGGCAACCGGCGACCCCCCATTCGTCGTCGTTATCCCCCCCTTTTATTCTCTCAGGCTGCCAGGTAAAGGGCAGGGAGAGGGCCTTTCGTGGAACCCTGCAACAGTCGGTGTTCACGCTGCGTTGGCGCCAGGATAAGCGCTGAGCAATGGGTGGTGACTTGACTCGTGGCAATCGTCTAATTAACTGCGCCTCTCAGTTAGCTGTCGTGGTTGCTTTCATTCTCTGCTCAGGCTTCCAGGTAAAAGTGGGCTGAGAGCCTTTCGTGGACCCTTGCAACAGATGATGTTCACCCTGCGTTGACGTCTGGAGAAGCGCAGAGGCATAGGCGGTGGTTTTCCTAGTCGCAAACGTCTAATTAACTGTGCCTTTCAGTTAGTTGTCGCGTTTCTCTCACTTTCAACCTCTGCTCAGGTTTCCAGGTAATGATGTGGTGAGTGCCCTTCGTAGGACTCTTCAACCGTTGGTGCCCAGGCTGCACGTATGGATAGGAGGTGTGGTGGTTTGACAGGTGGAAAACGTCCAATTACCGCCTTTATGCGGTTGAAAGGTAACAAACACCTCCGCGGTCAAGAGCTTCGACCTGTGGGTCAGGTTGATCGAAGCGTAGATGTTCGGTCGCGGCCACGGGGATTGGTCTAGTTGGGATGGCTGATGTTACACGGCAGCTCGAGAGCCCCACTCCCACATTGTTCTGTCCACTTACCTGCAAATACAAAAGCACACACACACACACACACACACTCGTCGGCGTGTCCGAGCGACACGCCTACCAGACGCTATGATCACTATATCGCTTTATAAAGTTTTATCCGCTTGTGGCTGACAGTGCCTACAGACGAATGCCTACTCCTGTCGTTTGGAATGGCCGATAGCAAGGTGCGCGACTCCTGTGGGTGCTAGGAAACCATCGAGCACCTATTTTGTACCTGCCCTCGCTACGATATACAACGCCTCTCTCTTCGGTCAACTTTACACCGACTGGACTGAAGACCGTTCACCGAGTGAATGATAATTGGACCATGGCCACACCTGTAACTGACACGAAAAGCGATTCCTGCACTAGTTCAGTACTAGAAGTGCACCTGCTTAAGGGAGCGTTTATAGCGGCCCTGTGTATAGTGTGCCTCCCACACCCACTCAGTGCTTACTCTCCCCCTTCTTCCTCTTTCTATTCCCCTTTCCTCCGCCCCCAGTGTAGGGTAGCAAACCGGGTGCTCGTCTGGTTGACCTCCATGCCTTTCCTCTCCTTCCTTTCCCTCTTTACTGTCTCTCCGTCTTCCTCTTGTCTAGCCGTGGTCAAGACAGAAAAAGGTTGCCTACCACAATAACATCACTAGCCGATACGTGCAAAACATGTTCCTAAAAAAAACTGAGCTTGCGGCCCCGGCTGAACTTGCCTGCGTTCTGATCCTAGCCAAAGGCGACCATCTCATCAGTCTCCCGTTTCTTTCGACATTTGCTTCAGCCATGCAGGAGGGCCTTGGTCACTGTCGACCGTGAATTTAGCGCCTTGAATATCGCATCCTTTCTTTTGGATTGCCCATTCCATGCAAAAACATTATTTCTCCGAGGTGCTAACCACCTCTTCTCGCGGTGTCAGTTTTTGACGGAGGTACCCCATTGGATGCGCTTCACCGCTTTAGTTAATTTGGGCAAGGACGACATCTGAACCACGGTTACTAGCGTCACACCAGAGAATCCATTCTCTGCAGAAATCTGGCCAGACAAAAAAGGGCCATGCACACAAAGCTTCCGTCTCGAGCAACCCACATTTTCCGAATAAGCTCCGCTAACTTTCAACTGGCGTGCGGTTCACGCACTAGCGTTTTCTTTCTCTGGTCCACAAATGACCCGCGCTAATGAAAGATCCAAAATATGTGGCGCAACTTGCGCACTTGAACTTCCACCAAGATTTGAGTTTACTTCTAAGTTCTACAATGCGCGCTCTAAACGCTACTAAAATGCTGCTGTCTGATGAATACACAAGCGAGACACGCACCAACGTTTTTCTTCTTTGTGTCCGAGAATGATGTGCATCAAAGGGACAGTTCTAGCCTTTCTAAAATGTGTGGTTCAGCGGCCCATTTAATAGCATGTTTGACTTTCAACGAAAAATTTCACGAGCCTGTCTAAATGGAAACTGATAATAAAGCCTCCCACTACAGGTTTTTTACAAACCTAGACTTGGCGGTGCAAACGTACAAAACAATGAAGCCTATATGCTTAAAAAGAGCGACATATCAAAATACAAAGTTCCCAAACTTTAACGCCTTGAAAAACGTCTCCTTAAACCTTAATCGAGTGGGGCGCTCTCTGATATCTCGTGTGAAACTTGTCTACCCGGGAATACAAAGGGCACCTATGTCATTCTCCCCGATGTAGAGGAGTGGTACCTTTTGTATTGTCCAACTGCCTTTCTGGCATTGCCTTCGGAATGCACTACTTGGTATCACTACGTCGGGTCGCCGGATTGGCGCGTTCTCCCCAGCCAGAGAGGCTGCACTTCCAAAAGAACTAAAGGAGGGCGAACGTAATTGCCCGCTGGGTTTTGTCTCTCCCCTCGCCACCCAACGTCGCTTTCTTTGCAACCTCGTCTGACCAATCGGACGCACTCTGACTCGAGACATTCCAACCGACAAACGCGCCTTTCTATGCCTTCCATTGTGCTCCCCACAGATTTCAGTGGCTTTAGATTTGTTCAGATGCGTTGCTTTCTTTGACGCGTTTCTGAATTTGCGACGCCTCTTTCTCTTAGCACTGTTGGTGCTCATTTCCGAATACATTTTATTTATTCCTATTTGTGGTTCCTCAACCTGACCAACTTCCTGAATTTCTGTCTAGGAAATCAGAAAGATTTCCACCTCCGGTTAACTCTGCCTCCTGAAGTAGCTATTTCATCCTTTTTTCTTTGTACGGAGTTCTTCAACGTAATTAAGCGCCGACTCGTTAAGATTTCCTCCTCCGGCTGAACTATGCCTCCCGAGCTAGCTACTTCAACCTCGTTCTCTGCACCATGTTCCGCATCGCAACACATGCCTTTTCTTCTTTCTGATTTTCTGTTGAGGAAATTAGAAGTATTTCCTACTGTCGCTTAACTACGCCTCCCGAGCTAGCTAATTCGTCGTCTTTCTTTGCACTGCGTTTCACGCCGTAACACAGCACCTGATCTTTCTGAATTCATTTCGAGGTAATCGGGAGGATTTCCCTCTCCGGCTTGACTACACCTCTCGAGCTAATTACTAGATCGTCTTTCTTTGCACTGTGTTCCGCGTCGTAACCCAGCGGCAGACCTCCCTTCTGAATTTTGGTCGAGGAAATCGGTTCCTCCCGAAATTCCTCTGCGGAGAGCTTCCATTTAGCGAGCAAACCCACCTTCACTAAACTGTACTTGCCTGCCTCGGCAGAGCTCAGTCGGACTGCGACCTGCGCTACTTCTCCTGGCATCAGCTCAAACAAACGCTTCGGCCATCTGGGCTGGTGAAATAATCAAATCTCACACATCGATTCCAGATTAATCAGGTACGGAACGATGTCATCGCCTGTTTCGTACGGCTGAAGCAAACTCGTCATTTCTACGCTTTGCATTTGTGGTGGCGCCGTATCTGACCTGCGCATTGATCTCACTATCTCTCGTCTTATACGGGTGTCCCATGGCGCATGTCTGATCGCGAGCAAGCCCAATATGGATAGAAATTCTCGGTCACGATTTGTTCCTTTGAGCAAGCTGCGCGAGGGAGCCAATCGTTGTCGAGAATTTCGATCCGGATCGGGCATCACAGCAATCGAAAGTGGGCCTGCGACACCGGTATTATTTCCGACAGCTCAATTTCATGCGGTGTCTGCTTCTCTTGGTACTCGCGCTCTTTCTCTTCCGCTCTTTCTTTGCTCTGGCGCATCTTCACTTCCGCTCTTTCTATCCTCTCGCTCTCCTCTTCCTTTTCGCTCGCCCGCGTCGAAACCCACTTCGTGAATCGTCATACGAATTACAGGCTTCCTCAACTTATGGTTAATCTATATACCGAGCTCTGCTGCTAAGAGCAACAGCTCCTATTTCTTTACCGCTGTATTATCCATGCTTTTCGAAAGCTGACTACAACTGCCTGAGAATGCAGGGTCAGTGTGACACGCGATATCAGTACACAACAATAACCCACATCAGAAGTTAGCATTAGGATAATGTCAATGGCGAGTGGGGTGAGTCAGGCACCAATCGCCGCGAGTTCTGTTTGGTTTCGTATGAAGTAGAATTCTGACATCAGGGCGCGTAACTTGTATCATAGGCTCCCAGGACCCTATGCTAGTACTTACATTCCAGCCTTCGCAAACTCCTATACGTTTACAAGTTCCACACAACTGCTCAGCAAATAGCAGTGAGCGACCTGAGGCAGTCGACCGCTTTTGGTCTCTTGGCAGGAACGTAAAATAATTTAGAAGGCTTGATCGAAAGCGCTGGTTTTACCGTCACGGTCAGAATCACCCCTAAACTATTCGAATTTAGGATGTCATACTGACTGCTGTCGCTCTAAGCAGCACGAGCAAACGCGCACGACACGATATCATCATCATCAGCAGCAGCAGCAGCCTGGTTACGCCCATTGCAGGGCAAAGGCCTCTCCCATACTTCTCCAACGACCCCGGTAATGTACTAATTGTGGCCATTTCGTCCCTGCACACTTCTTAATCTCATCCACCCACCTAACTTTCTGCCGCACCCTGCTACGCTTCCCTCCCCTTGGAATCCAGTCCGTAACCCTAAATGGCCATCGGCTATCTTCCCTCCTCATTACATGTCCTGCCCATGCCCATTTCTTTTTCTTGATTCCAACTAAGAGGTCATTAACTCGCGTTTGTTCCCTCACCCAATCTGCTCTTTTCTTGTCCCTTAACGTTCCACCCATAATTCTTCTTTCCAAAGCTAGTTGCGTCGTCCTCAATTTAAGTAGAACCCTTTTCGTAAGCCTCCAGGTTTCTGCGCCGTAGGTGAGTATTGGTAAGACACAGCTAATAGACACTTTTCTCTTGAGCGATAATGGCAGCCTGCTGTTCATGATCTGAGAATGCCTGCCAAACGCACCCCAGCCCATTCTTATTCTTCTGATTATTTCCGTCACATGATCCGGATCCGCCGTCACTACCTGCCCTAAGTAGATGTATTGCCTTACCACTTCCAGCGTATTGTACACTACGCTACGTACACTCGCTACGTATTGTAAATTGGTGTTCTCTTTCGAGACTTAAACATTACTTTAGTTTTCTGCAGATTAATTTTTAGACCCACTCTTCTGCTTTGCCTCTCCAGGTCAGTGAGCATGCATTGCAATTCGTCCCCTTAGTTACTAAGCAAGGCAAGATCACCAGCGAATCGCAAGTTACTAAGGAATTCTCCATTACCTTTTATTCCCAATTCTTCCCAATCCAGGTCTCTGAATACCTCCTGTTACCACGCTGTGAATAGCATTTGAAAGATCGTATCTCCCTGCCTGACGTCTTACTTTATTGGGATTTTGTTGCTTTCGTGATGGAGGACTATGGTGGCTGTAGAGCCGCTATATATATCTTTCAGTATTTTTACATATGGCTCGTCTACACACTGATTCCGTAATGCATCCATGAATGCTGAGGTTTCGACAAAATCAAACGCTTTCTCGTAATCAATGAAAGCTATGTATAAGGGTTGGTGATATTCCGCACATTTCAATATCACCTGATTGATAGTGTGAATATGGTCTGTTGTTGAGTAGCCTTTACTGAATCCTGCCTGGCCCTTTGCTTGACAGACGTCTAAGATGTTCCGGATTCTATTTGCGATTAACTTACTGAATTGTTTGTAGGCAACTGACAGTAAGCTGATCGGTCTATAATTTTTCAAGTCTTTGGCGTCTCCTTTCGTATGGATCAGGATAGTGTTAGCGTTCTTCCAAGATTCCGGTACGCTCAAGGTCATGAGGCATTGCGTATACAGGATGGCCAGTTTCTCTACAACAATCTGCCCACCATCCTTAACCAATCTGTTCTTACCTGATCCTCCCCAGCTGCCTTCCCCCTTTGCATAGCTCCCACGGCTTTCTTTACTTTTTCCGGCGTTACCTGTGGGATTTCGACTTCCTCTAGACTATTCTCTGTTCCATTATCGTCGTGGGTGCCACTGGTACTGTATATATCCCTATAGAACTCCTCAGCCACTTGAACTATCTCATCCATATTAGTAATGATATTGCCGCCTTTGTCTCTTAATGCGTACATCTGATTCTTGCCAATTCCTAGTTTCTTCTTCACTGCTTTTAGGATTTCTCCTTTACTGAGAGCATGTTCAATTCTATCCATGTTATAGTTCCTTATGTCAGCTGTCTTACGCTTGTTGATTAACTTCGAAAGTTCTGCCAGTTCTATTCTAGCTGTAGGGTTAGAGGCTTTCATACATTGGCGTTTCTTGAGCAGATCTTTCGTCTCCTGCGATAGCTTACTGGTATCCTGTCTAACAGAGTTACCACCGACTTCTATTGCACACTCCTTAATGATGCCCACAAGGTTGTCGTTCATTGCTTCAACACTAAGGTCCTCTTCCTGATTTAAAGCCGAATACCTGTTCCGTAGCTTGATCTGCAAATCCTCTATTTTCCCTCTTACCACTAACTCAGTGATCAGCTCCTTATGTACCAGTTTCTTCCGTTCCCTCCTCAGGTCTAGGCTATTTCGAGTTCTTACCATCCTATGGTCACTGCAGCACACCTTGCTGAGCACGTCCACATCTTGTATGATGCCAGGGTTAGCGCAGAGTTTGAAGTCTATTTTATTTCTAGTCTCGCCGTTCGGGCTCCTCCACGTCCACTTTCGGCAATCCCGCTTGCGGAAGAAGGTATTCATTATCCGCATATTATTCTGTTCCGCAAACTCTACTAATAACTTTCCCCTGCTATTCCTAGTGCCTATGCCATATTCCCCCACTGCCTTGTCTCCAGCCTGCTTCTTGCCTACCTAGGCATTTAAGTCGCTCATCTGTATAGTGTATTTTGGTTTCACTCTACCCACCGCCGATTGCGCGTCTTCATAGAAGCTTTCGACTTCCTGGTTATCATGACTGGATGTAGGGGCGTAGACCTGTACAACCTTCATTTTGTGCCTCCTATTAAGTTTCACAACAAGACCTGCCACCCTCTCGTTAATGCTGTAGATTTCCTGTATGTTACCAGCTATATTCTTATTAATCAGGAATCCGACTCCTAGTTCGCGTCTCTCCGCTAAGCCCCGGTAGCAAAGGACGTGCCCGCTTATTAGCACTGTATATGCTTCCTTTGGTCTCCTAACTTCACTGAGCCCTATTATATCCCCTTTATTGCCTTCTAATTCCTCCAATAGCACTGCTAGACTCGCCTCACTAGATAACGTTCTAGCGTTAAACGTTGCCAGGTTCATATTCCAATGGCGGCCTGTCCGGAGCCAGGGATTCTTAGCACGCTCTGCTGCGTCGCAGGTCTCACCGCCGCCGTGGTCAGTTGCTTCGCAGCTGCTGGGGACTGAGGGCCGGGGTTTGATTGTTGTGTTCATATAGGAGGTTGTGGCCAAGTACTGCACCAGGGTGACCAATCCTGCTCTGGTGAGGGAGTGCGTTACCGGTTCTGGTCACCGGGGTCAGGCCACACTCCAGGCCTGTTTATGCAATTTTATCTACCCGCGGATTTTTCTTCTTTTTATTTAATCCGGTGGAAAATTGCGCGGCACCGGATTCAGACCACGGACCTCTTGCACGCGAGGCGGGTGCTCTAGCTCGACGCCACCGCTGCACCGACGCGATATAGCGGTGCCAGTTACATCAGCCGGTATTTGCGTAAACAGAGGCTTTTAAGCAAGCTGGGAAGAAACAAGAATATCAGTCGTTATTTACACTCCACTAAGCCAATTTTGGCAGAGCAGTTTTGGTTGCTACGTGGAGCAACCAGTGAGAGGCAATTTCGGTCACGTGGCGTAAAACATTTTTTGCAGCAGCACTACCAGATGATGTTGCCCTCCGCGCATTTTCGAAGGAAGGTCTGAACGTCTGATGTGTTCCGCCGACAAAGTGTGGTGATCTAAGGCAAACATTTTGATTCACAAAGTAGGTAATTTGATTCATGGCAAGAAACAGGTCATTGAATATATATATATTTTTTTAACGCATACCTGTTTGTTTACAGTGCATGTACCGCCAATTTACAATCGCAGAAACGTCTCTGCTTTCCCCCAATTGATTATTTTAACATAAAGTGCCATTTTAATTAGGTCATCGCACTAACCTTCTCGATCTTGTTATCGCACAATGGCGTATGTTGTTCACGTGCTCCTGCCACGTGGTCCTTGCCACCGCTGCAATCTTCGTTTTCCTAAAGGAGGCTTCTGCACTAAGGTTTCTTCTTTTCGCGACAAATGTGGGCAAGGTGTGCAGTTCAGTGAGCACACGCCAAAGAAAACGCGAAAGCTACACGCACACTTGAATTGGAGGTCATCATCACCACAATAATGAGAACGCAACTGAAACAGGCGGTGAAACATTCGGTCTATGCAAACTGGAAGTGCACAATATTCGCATCATGTTATCGGCGGCGAGACATACTCATGTTCCAGAATGTGAGCTGAACGGGAAAGACGTGAATTCGCAGGAGAATAATTTCTAACATTTCGCAGCTATTTCATTCAAATACAATCAGTGAAATCGGCTTTCTAAAAGCTTTTTACAGAAGAGAAAAGTACTTTCATAGACCAGTTAAACTCACCTCACAAGAAACTGCATATCGCACTCAAGTTTCAAAGCATCAGCATGCACACTTGACTTTTCTGTCCTGTTCTTTTTTAAATTATGGGGTTTGACGTGGAAAAACCACTGTCTGATTATGAGGCACGCCGTAGCGGAGGACTCCGGAAATGTGTTCGCATTTCGCCCCCATCGAAATGTAGCTGCCGTGGCCGGGATTCAATCCCACGACCTCGTTCTAAGCAGCCAAACACCATAGCCACTGTTCAACCACGGCGGGTGCATTCGTGCCCTAATGACGTTATCTGGTTTCTCTGTCTCTTCCTCTTTGCAGAGATGATACAGTAATGTGCAGTGACCTACCAGATATGGATCTCACGAAATGGGAGGAAGAACATGAAAGCGGTGAACACAGTAGCGAAGCAAACTGCTCAACCATGCCGACAAAATAGTAAGATGTGTATCTTAAGGAGGACATGCTTCAAGGCACCGTAAATGTTACGCATGGAACATGCTATAAGCTTAGCGCCGGCCAATAAAGCGCACATTTTTCCTCTTACTACTTATGTGCCTCTTATTTACGAATTTATCATTGTTCCCGTCGTTGTACAGCGAATTGACCTCATTTGTCCATTGCTGGTCTTCGTGCTTTCGTAAAGCTGCTGAAGAGAAAACAAAATGTTGCTTTATTAATTCCTTTGGCTCTCACCGTGTTTGCTTTGACATGAGTTTCTCGCAGCGCACACCGCTATCTTCACAACCAATTTGCGCTCATGATCCACATAACGTTTTCTTTTCTTACACCTCACTGTTGCCTGATTTGACCTCCGAAGTACATGCAGAAAGTTATGGCCCTAGCACAGCGTGGTCCTTGATGAGAGTGATAAAGCTTTATTAGTGTGAATGGTTCCTCGGCCTGCTAGTGGTAACGAAGTAAGCGAAACGAAAAAAATGGCCGCAAATTCCGTTTTGTACTAATGCTTCCTCGCACAGTTGCACCATGCGAAAGATACCAGATTCGGTAACCAAAGGGCAGAGCGTTAGCAGGAGTCTGTTGGCCTCCGCTGACGAATGGACGCACTTGCCAAACTAGGACTGCCACTCTTATCATGCACTTAAAACGTTTGTCATCATCAGCGAAGCTGGTCATTTGGCCCCAGGTGCATTTGTAGGAGCGCTGTCTCCTAATGAACTCTCTTGGTAGGTGCCTGTTTGTGGGATGGTGGCCGGGTTGTACAGCTTGCAACCCAACAGGCGTCTTCTCGGTGCACGGTGGCCAGTGCGCAAGAACTACAGCGTAAAGGCAACACCAGGGTGGGAGTTACGTACAAGTGGTCTGCGTCGCAGAAAAACCAGCGCGCAGAGTTTCTATCGTGTGTTGGTGTTCTCTGCGCTCTGTCTGTGTGGCTACACTAAGAAGGATGTAGGGGTTTGCTGCAACTTCGTGAAGGCACGAAGACTGTTACATCGCTGCCGCGGTTAAAGGTTGGTATCACGCTAACAGCAGCGCGCGATGCTTCATTGCCTGGTATACCGCAGCGGCCGAGAAGCGCCTACATCCTAGTTTGTAAATAAGAGCACAATTGTAAGCAGAAGGATATTAGGGCGGTTAGCGCACTCTACTCTCAATGCACACATCCAGGTTGGTGCGGGTTTGTTTCACTATTGCGTATCGAAAACTAAAGCAGCCTCAACTCCGCTTGACAACTACGTATTGCAAAGCATGATCGTTTTCGTACAGATTGGTTCTTATGAATCATATCGGCTATTTTATGGCGAACAGTTAAGGATTTCAGAGCTCAGCCTTTAAGTGCCCGTTGCTGCATTTACCGTCGGCGTATCTCGGGGTCGTCGTCGTAGGCGTAATCGAGCGAGCGTGGAGTGCAGCGGTGGATAAAAAGTCAAGAAAGCGCGAGTAGGAAAGCGGAGGAAGAGGCTACAGGTAAAGCACGAGGCGTAAAGCTCAACAGGATTGTCTGTCGAAAGGATGAGAAGAAAAGCGTAGTGCCGCTCTGCACCGACGATGGCGCGAGAGCAGAGCGTCGTGTGTTCACCTGTGGCATCTTATAGCACCTGTAGCACCTGTATCGTATAGCACCTGTATGCATAGTATCGCCTCCAACGATACTATACATGTATATGAAAACCAAGCGCTGCATTAGCGGAGGTCTGTTTGCGGCGGCTCATGTGAATCGCGCCCACACGTCAACCACGCGGTGTTTCGCGATGTCCCGATTAGGGAGGCAGTCGTGCCACACTTGGCTCCTTTTGCAACGTGCCGCAAGGGACAGGTTTTCTGCGCCAGCCAATAAAATTGCCGTGGTTGAATGCGGTTAAACCAAGTACGTCTAGCTATAGCTTAGTTTTGCGTGATTTGGGAAAGGACGAGACCATTGGTTTGCAGATATTTAATTTTACTGCTTCTCTTGGTTTAGATAGGACGAAACTTGTTTTGAAAAGGTTTGATCATGTTGCATTTCTTTTGGAGCAGAAACTACCGCATGTACAATGGCACCACAAGACAACACATGTATACAGGCGCTGCTCGGCGCCAACACCCAATGAAGTTTGATGCAGCCAGCACCTCTGGTGGTAGCGGCACGAAAGACTAACCTTGAGCCGCTGTTCGTTTTCACTCCATAATGAAGTAGGCAGGCTAAGCCCCAGTTTGACCTTGGCTGAACTCGAAGGTCAGCTTTAAGGCACCAGGCATTTTCTGTGTTTGTACCTGGAGTAGAAGAGCTGCCCCTCTAATATATTGCGAAATAAAAACACATGTAGGACGCCACTCAAATTTTTCATTAGGGGTACCGCGTAAACGTCTGCGACTTTTTCGAAGTGTGAATTGATCCGGGATGTAGGCATGATGTTCATTGTGATACACAGTGGGCCCAAGCTGGCGTCATAGGTTCATTGAAAGTGGCTCATACACAATGGCACATATCACAGTGGCCCTTGCGAGCCATAACCAATGTAACATATCCATTGGCACATATCCAACCACACATGCGCAAGAGAAAGACAGAGAGAAAAAACGATTATTTCTTATGAGGCGGGGACATTTCCTCGTAAGATTGAGCCATTACTCCAGGGTCCCATATGCTCGCGCCACTCCACATGCCCGCCGGATCAGCCACCGCTGCTCTTGCGCGTCTAAGCCGGTAAGCGCAGTCTCCCAGAAGGAAGGTGAAGATGAAGGAATAGGGCAGTAACCCGGAGAGTGTGGGCACTCCCAGGTGTAATGATATAGTGTGTGCTGTCCTCCACAGTATTTATTTATTTATTTATTATTACCTCAAGAGGCCCCAGTGCGGGGCATTACATGAGGGATGGGTGACCACTTCAGTGGAATATGGACTCAATGGCAGCCTTGAAATGGTGTGGATTGGAGTGGTGCCCGGCGTCAGCGGAAAGGTCATTCCAGTCCCGGCAAATCTTCACAAAGAAAGAATGTAGGTGCGCAGTGGTCCGGGCAGGCGGAGGATACACAGATTTTTCGTGGCGTAATCGGCAAGACTGACGGTGTGCTGCAATGATGGCTGAAGCACTAGGAGCAGAATGATAAAATTTGTGAAAAAGACACAGTATGAAAACATGACGTCTTATATCTAGATTGGGAATTCCTGCTTTTAATTTCAGCTGAGAGACACTAGTGTGGTAAGAATAATCAGAATACATATAGCGAGCTGCACGAATCTGAACTGCTTCTAGAGTGCTAGAACAGGTGGTTTTGTGTGGGTCCCAAACAGAGCATGCGTATTCTAGCTTAGGTCTGCGCAAGTTGCGGCGGAAGTAACCAAGCGTGCGATTGGCTTCGTTATTGATGTTCGTAATATGAGGACCAAGAAAGGTTATTTGAGAGTGTAAAGCCAAGGTACTTGCATGACTCCACTGATGATATTTCCGAGTTGCAGAGAACGTACTTAGGAGTACGGTGAAGCTTCCGTCAATGAAAGGCATTAGTAAAGTCTTTGTAGTGTTCGGTAACATCAGCCACATGCTGCACCACATGGTAACTTTGTCTAGATCATCTTCCAATGCGTGGTTGTCGGTATCAGCTAGGATTTGGCGATAAATGACACAATCGTGAGCAAATAGGTGAATGTTGGATGAAAGATTAGCCGGTAAATCATTTTTATATATAAGGAATAGGAGGGAACCGAGAACTGTGCCTTGGGGTACACCGGAGAGAACAGGGCGTTTAGAGGAGGAGTGGTTGTTAGCATACACAAACTGTTGTTTGTTAGTCAAGAAATTTCGTATCCAGTCTAAAACAAGGGGATTAAGGTGCAAGCGAGAAAGTTTTAGAAGTCCTTGATGCGGAACTTTGTCAAACACCTTTTCGAAATCTAAAAAGAGGGCATCAATTGGGATGTTTTGATCAAGGTTAGAGCTTATGTCATTTAAAAAGAGTGCTAATTGGCTATCACAAGATAAACCTTTACGGAAGCCATACTGGTTAGGGTGGAAGAAACTGACAGATGTAAGGAATGTAGCAATGTGGGAGTAAAGCACATGTTTCATTAATTTCGAACAGACACTAGTTAGAGAAATTGGGTGGTAGCTACTACATGATGATGAAGGACCTTTCTTTGGGACTGGCATAACCTTACCCACTTTCCAGTCATCCGGCACCACTCCTGATGGTGAAGATTGATGTAAAATGTGACATAAAATCTCGCATGTAACATATTTAGTATCTTTTAAGAATTTGGAATTAATACCATCGATGCCAGATGAAGACGACAGCTTTAAGGAATTAATGCATTTCCTGATTCCATCAGAACTGAAGGTGATTGCGGGCATTGTATGGTAACTGAAAAAATGGGAATTCAGCAAGTTCACCTGTAGGTTCATTCGTAAACACGGAAGAGAATGCATGATTAAGCACTTCGGTGATTTTGTGACCAGGAATAGGCTTATTTTTCTCGTCGCACAGGGCAAGCGGTTGCGAACGCTTTGGATTTATAATATTCCAGAATTTTTCGGAGTTATTTTGCAGGATGTTTGGTAGGGTAATGGAAGAAAAGGAGCGTTTTGCTTGACTAGCAAGGGATAGGTACGTTTTATCCGCGGTGTATTATTTCTGCCATGCGCACTCAAAGTTGGAATGCTTAGCTGCGTGGTAAAGCCTTTTCTTTTGATTGTTCAGATGCTTTAGTGTCGTATTGAACCAGGGTGATGAGTGCTTTTCCGTTACAGTGATAGTAGGTATGTAAGTTTTTATCAGCTCATGCATCTTATTTCTGAAAAGAAGCCAGGTAATTTCAACAGAACGTTCTAAGAAACCGGTAAAGAGTGAGCTGGCAAATTCCGCTAGTTTAATATTCATATCAGTATAGTTAGCTTTGTCGTAAAGCGTAATAGTTTTTCTAGTTTTAGTGAAGGCAGGGATGTCACTTTGGAATAAGGTATGCAGCCCTGAATGATCGCACAGGCCAGGTAAGTGCGTCAGTGGTGAAAGATTACCGGAGTGAGAAGTGAGAATAAGGTCTAATATGTTAGAAGACTTATAATTGTGCCGCGTGGGGTTACTGATGATTTGTGTTAAGCCAAACGTAAGACACGTATTAAGGAAATTACTTTCGACATTGTTTTTTGACGTTGTTTCAGCTATATTGGACTAATTGATGGCAGGGAAGTTGAAAACACCCAACAGTATGATGGGTGATTGGGGACAAAGCACTTTTACGGAGTGAAGCACCTCATAGAAGTCAGCTACGAAAGAGCTGTTCGCGTCGGGTGGACGACAGCGTGTACCGATAACAACGGCTGGGCGGGAAGCGTTGCTTATCGCAAAGACAATTTCTAAGGGCGTTGTTACTGTTATTTCAACACACTGAAGACTTTCGTGTGCGCATACCAGTACGCCGCCCCCCCCCCCTTTTGTGGGATCTGCAGTCACGTCGGAATATAGAAAAATTTGGAAAACGTGACAGAATTTCTGCATTATTGATGAACGGATTAAGCCAAGTTTCAGTAAGACGGACTATGTTCGATGCCGTTGTACTGAGCAGGCTTTGGAAGGCATCAAGTTTGGGAAGAATACTGCGAATATTGGTGTAAAGAAATGAAAGGGAGTTATAGGGATGGTTATTCGGACGGTTGTTGGGACGGTCGGTTGCTAGGATCCCGGTGATCGAGCGGCTACCTTATCGGAACTATGGTGGTATGTGTAAGTTGTATTTCCCATTAGTCATTTGTCGTGGCGTGGTTTGAAGGGTCTCTTTTGTGCTTTGGCAATCTGAACTAGGTGTCTTCTAGCAGATAGCGTGTTAGAAGAGTAGTCTTCCGAGATCCGATATTCAGTTCCTTTTAGTTTTTTAGCGCATGACAACACGCGTTCTTTTAATAAAAGGCGCGAATTTGACAATTATAGTCTTATTTCTGTTACTGTTAAAGTGACCTAATCTGTGTGCTCTTTCTATGTCTAAATGTTCAATGGCGGTGTTTAGTTGTGTACTGCAGTGTTGAATCACTAGGGCTTCGGCCGCAGCCCATGTTTCATTTTCAGTAGGGAGAGTATGAGGGATATTGTTTGGCGTGGAATAAATGAAGATAAAAGAGACAGGGAAATGAATTAATTTGAAGCTATCACGTTGTTGAGGAGTGACCCAATGCTTGCCAGAAGGTAACGTGTTTTTCGAATAGCTAGAATAGGGTTGGTCATTGAAGTATTCGCGTAGGCGTAGGTTCCAGGCGAAATTATCCAAATTTTCAGCAGTTGACATTCACTCTGTCCGCCTGTACCTGCACAAAAATGGAGACCATGAGGCAGAACGCTGCGCTCGTCAGCTGCTCGTAAAATGTCAGAAATATTACCAATATTGTTCTGGCCTCAATTGAAACAATTCCTAACAGAGGTTGACGAAGAAGTAACGGAGTTCATTTCAAAAGGCTTGGTTTTAAAAGGGGCGGAATTACATACCCTGTCCTGGAATGCAGAACGGCACCCAACACTATCACGGAACAGGGACTTGGCTTTGAATGCGTGAATTTCTATACGTTTTTTTTATTACTCAAATGCCTCTATGGCCGCGGAATGTGTAGATGACATGTTTAATCTCGCTCAATTTGACTTTCTTGGTTCTCGAATTCCTTACTGGAAGAACGACAGTGATCCAACACAACTCGCGTGAGTTCTAGTTAGGCGTTTGTTAGTAGGTTATCCCATCTAGCCTTATTGCGTTCAGGTATGTAAGACAGAGCTGGTTTTACAAAGACGCGGAGAGCCTTCGGTGCAACAGACGTAGCTAGGTAGGTATTTACCATATCTACATGTCGATCATGGCGGATTCTTTTTTCTAAAACCATCCATAGCCTAAAGAACCATTTCAATAGAGATAAGTGATATTATTACCAGTAGACACAGTTTTTAGTTAATTCGCAGTTGCGTCATTCACGGCTTGGGTGTGGGCACTGCGAAGCTCGTAGCAAAGACGTCGATGGGAGCAACCTGTTGTGTCCTGTGCTAAAGGAACTGTTCAGCTGACGAAGCTCTCACTGCCGCGTTTCTTGGTGGATTCCTTGAAATAGCCTTCTTTCCACGGCGCTGAATTTTTCGTTTGTGGGGTGATGATTCCTTTTGAGAGGGACTACGATTCGTTGTTTACCTCATCATGAGCATCGGGTCGCGTATTTCCAACTGCTAGTAGGTACAGCAGGGCGTGGAACTTGCGGAAATGACGGACGTTTGCGTGCATGCGTGAATAAGGGCGGGTGCGAGAGAGGAAATGTGGGAAAATTTGCTCCTTGAGTATACGACTCTGCCTAGGCACTACGGAGGGGTTTCTTAGCGTGTGTCGTATGCGTTTTTCCCTATAGGCGTGCCAGCAGAAGTCGCGGGACGCGGTAGGGCTCAACTTAGCATCGCAAGTTGGCGGCTCGCCGCACTTATATTTATCCAGTGGTGTTTTTTTAGTAATTAAAAGAACGTGTCATTATTCGCATTATTGGCGGCGCCTGCAGCACACCAAAGCGGCAACGGCGACATCAAAGCTAGAACCCGGACTGGTCCGTGCGCTGGGGCTCGTAGAGGCCTGCGCGTGCCAGGAGAGCATAAGATCGGCTGTCCGCTGTCGCTGCCAGCCAATTTTTTATGCGACTACTCCCTGGCACGCTTCGGTCTCCGCGGCCCCACCCACGGTCCGCCCTTGCTTCCAGCTTTGATGCCCCCGCTACAGCTTGGGTTCGCTGGAGATCCTGCGCCACCTGCTTTAATATAACCTCAGTTGCTCCCCTGAGGCCTCCATTTGCCGGTTACATGTGCCCTCCTGGAGCAGTGCTTGTAAAAAATGTAATCTATTGTAGCGGCTAAAAGAGCGACCCGCGACTTACATAACGCCATTCAGAACCTTGCCCCTTCAGACACAGCGATCACCAAATTGGGCGTCCGTGCCCACTGCCTCACCGTGCTGGCGGCCAGCGGCGGAGCGTAAACTGGACCGTACTCCGCAATGCCGGCATGCCTAGGGGACAAACGCATACAACACGCGTTAAAAAACATCCTCCATTGTGCCTAGGCAGACTCACGTATTCAAGGAGCAAAGGCCCCGAGAATTTCTCTCTTGAACCCGCTCTACTCGCGCCTGCGCAAAAACGTCGAGCGCCGTGAAAAGCGCCACGTCCCGCTGTACCTACTAGCGATTGTAAAAACTTGCCGGGGTCCGAAAATCGGCCCGCAATGGAGTGTTCCTCTGTGTCTTTCTGAGGCGGATCGCAGGTACGTGTGTAACCAAGAGTGGGACGTTGCCCTGAACGGCTTGTAACAGAGGTGGTAAATGTGGCAGGCCATGAGTGAGACGCATTCGAGGTTCGCGCGTAAGTCATCAGCGGCCAGCACGCTGTGCAGCGGCAAACATTCAAATCCATGGTTCACAAAAGATGCCAGTCGAGAGCGTCTACAGGATTTTTACAGCAGGGCGTTAAAATAGGACGCTTCTTGGTTGAAGCAATCAACGAATGTAGCACTCGGGTGCCCTCATCAGCGGTTCATGGCTCTTGGCAGAATGAGAGCGGCATAGATTCTGGTGACTTCAGGGCGTTGCTTGGCAATGTGGCTACTGACTTCTTATTAGCTGTCGAAAGCTCTTCGTGCAGATACTCGAGCAAGGTTTTTGGTGCCTACGTGAAAAACGTTTGCCGTGTTGTTCTGGGGGACGAAATCCAATAGTCCTGGCACGGCGCTGATCGATGCGCCACACTGAGACCCAAGCGCTGGTGATTCACTCAACGTACGATCAAAATACTATAAATATGTTCTGCCTGGCTCTCAACTACAACGGTTAAAGACGGAGCACTCTTCGGGTAATTCCAGCAGACATGCTGCTACGCGGTCTTCTCAGCAACCATGGTTGCAATATACCAGAAAAAAAGCGTTTCTCGATCCTGGCAAATATATACAGTGAAGTAAAAGTGCCTTTGAAGTGATTTATTGACGTTTCGGCCGGGGTCCGGCCTTCACCAAAATGCAATGTATGGCCTAACTACAGTTTATATACATGCACATTTAACGAGATCAAGATATGTTTGCATAAAAAACGAAGTAAATGCGCGAAAAGAATGCCTGTCAATCATTCTGAAAAGCAGCTGATACCTGTCTAAACAGATGACATTTGCAAACACATCAATTGGAGATACGTGCAAAAAATGAAAACCGAAAAAATTGTCAAGTGACACCAATAGCGTCACCGAATAGGTGCTATGTCACCAATCAAAAACAATAAATGAAATAAAAATAAAAGCGAAAACGAAAAATAGTGACGTCAAAAGGAAAAATAGTGCCGTACTAGCAAAAAGAATAGAAGCGAGGAAAGATGTGACGGGCTATGTGGACAGGCAATTCAACTTTCCAACACTTGCGTTCAAGAAAGACGTCACGGTATCAAAATTATAGATAAGAAAAGATTCATGGGCTTCTTTACCATAATTTGAACGAAAACCCGACTGAAGCAACGTGATTTTAATTTTGCCAAATGAGCCGTCAGGGAGGTGTACGTGTCTTGAGATGGACAGTTTGAGCAACGTATTAGCGTGAGATTTGTGATTGTTAAATTGCAATTTAAAAGGTCCTTCTGTTGTTCTAATGTACTGTTTTTGCACAGTGTACATTCAAGCATATATATTACGTTTTTAGTAACGCAGTTGAAACCGCCTTTGGTATTTAAATGAAGTTTTAAGCCGTACTTGTTACCTGATGCGATTTGCACATGTAGGGGTATACTTTACATCCTGGTTTTCGGCAAGGTTGGCTTCCAATGGCGTCAGGCCAATCATTCTTAGATGATTATGATATTGCCACGACCTCGACACAGCTGACAGCCACACGGTGCAATTCGGTGCCACATGCTAGGCATGTTGGGTGGCTCGCAGAAGAAGAGAACGACGAAGGTGCCAGGACAGCGATCAATAAAGAGATCTCCAGCGTCGACCGAAGTCCTTTGTGGCTTTGTCTGTGGCAAACTGGTGGACGTGCTGGGTACGCGTCTATGTACTCTGACTCCCAGGAACTGGAAGTGGACAACCTACGCAAAAGCCGACGGCTTCAAAGACTGCCTCCGGAATACGGCCTGCAAGATCTGCCGAGGATGTCCACCACAACCGCAAGCCAGACACAGGAGACGTACGGTACGGGACAGCCTCCTGCGTCGCTGGTTCTCCACACCCCACGCTGGCCGCGGCCGTTCCATGGTGAGCCTTTTGAGGACGTGGAAGACTGGCTTGACGACTTTGATCGTGTGGCTGACGTCAATTATTGGGACGAGCAGAAAAAGTTACGGAACGTGTACTTCGCCCTAGAGGTCTCTGCCCGAACATGGTTCGCTAACCACGAGCCATCCATTACCACCTGGCAAGAATTTCAGCAGCAGATACGCGATAAGTACAGCAGCCCCGCAAGAAAAGAACGAGCAGAGCAAGCCCTTCAGAACAGGGTTCAAAGGCCGAACGAAAGCGTCGCCATGTTCGTCGAGGACATGTCGCGGCTTTTCAAGCGTGCTGACCCTGGCATGACAGAAGCTAAGAAAGTACGCCTGCTGATGCGTGCAGTGAAAGAACAGCTGTTTGCTGGACTGACGCGAAGGCCTCCAAGTACAGTAGCTCAGTTCGTCAGTGAGGCTACGACAAGGGAGCGAGCCCTTCAGCAACGTTCCTCAGCCTACGATCGCCAAATCAGCCTGGGATCAGCGTCTTCTCTCTCGTTGCCCTATGACACCAATGCGCTTCGAGAGCTTGTGCGTAGTGTCGTGCGTGAGGAGCTCGATCGACTACAGGGAGCATGATTTCAACCGACCCTAAAGTCCCTCACAGATATTGTCCGCGAAGAAGTCCGCCAGGCGGCACAGCCATTCGTGCAAACCAGACCTGAAGCCGCCCCCGTACTGACTTATGCACAAGCAGTGAGGCTACCATCGCAACCCGGGAACCACCGTAACCCGCCTTCTTCTGAAGAACCGCTGTGCCACTTCCAGGGCCAAGCTTCACGTACAAATATATACGGGTCCACGAGCCCCCGAATCAATACGCGAAAGTCAGACGTGTGGCGCACACCGGACTATCAGCCACTCTGCTTCCACTGTGGCGAAGCGGGCCACTTGTACCGTGCCTGCTACTACCGAAGAATAGGACTCCAGGGCTATCACCCCGGCGCTCGTCGCCCACGTGAGGGAGAGCGCCCGAGAGAAATCCAGCAATATCTGGCCAGTCAACCTTCGTTGCCGTACGCGCAGTTCCCACCGGTTGAACAGTCCCTGCCAACGACCAGATCTCCGTCTCCGCAGAGGCGCCAGTCACGATCACCACCTCCTCGACGATCGGCGTCACCTAGCCGCTACACTACGTTCTCCGCTTCCGTGGGCAACCGGGCCACGAGCCCAAGTCGGGGAAACTAAGAACAGCGACCTCTGGGGGTGGGGCCGCTGTCCAACGCACTTCGAAAGATCCTCCGCTGCGACCCCCCGACGACGGCGTCGACGACGACGACGATAACGATGACGACAACGACGACTGCGTACCTTCGACACCTTCCTGCGAAAACCGTGAACCTGTTTCAGCCGACATACTTGTTTCTGTAGATAACCACCCGGTAACCGCTCTTGTCGATACTGGTGCCGATTATTCTGTCATGAGCGGACAACTGGTTACTGCACTTCGCAAGGTGACGACACCATGGCCAGGACTTAAACTCCGTACAGCCGGCGGTCATGTTCTCACGCCGATCGGCAAATGCACTGCGAGGATACAAATTCGTGAGGCCACATTTGTCGGTTCATTTATTATACTGGCAGAGTGCTCCAGGCAGGTCATACTCGGCATGGACTTTCTTCGGGAGTACGGCGCAATCATCAACCTTCGCGAGTTACTTGTCACTTTTTCCAGCGAACACGCAACTCATTCGGGCGACTACCACCCACAGTCCACGGTGTTACGCGTTTCGGGTGACTGTGCTACTTTACCACCCAGGAGTACTGCGTTGATCACCGTAGAAACAGACGATGATCCTCCCCGTCTCGGAATCGCTGAAGGCAATCTGTCAGTCTTGTTGGCGCGACAGGTTTGCGTAGCCCGCGGCATCTTGCAGCTGTCGTCACGGACTGCTCAGATTTTAGTGACCAATTTCAGTCGTGAATACCAGCACTTCGCCCCACGAACTGCCATTGCCTATTTGGAGCGAGTCAGTGACTTTCCCACTTGTTTAACTGTAGGACACACTGATGAAGATTCTAACTGTGACGTACCAGCCAACAACAATATTGATGTGAATTCTAAATTATCAGTTGAACAACAAGCTAGCATTTGGAGCCTTTTACCGTCTTTTGCGGACTGTTTCGCTTCAACATCGAAGGTCAACCAAACGCCTATTGCGAAACACAGAATTATTACAAATCCGAATGAAAGGCCTGTGCGCCAACGTGCCTACCGTGTTTCTCGTAAAGAGCAAGACGCCATTCGAAATAAAGTCCAACAAATGCTTACCGACGATATCATACAGCCCTCCACCAGTCCATGGGCGTCACCTGTGGTTCTGGTGAAAAAGAAAGACGGCATGCTGCGTTTTTGCGTTGACTATCGCAAGCTTAACAACGTTACGAAGAAGGACGTTTATCCCCTTCCCCGCATCGACGACTCTTTGGACCGCCTTCGACATGCTCGATACTTCTCAACGATGGACCTTCGCAGCGGCTACGGGCAAATAGAGGTTGATGAGCGTGACCGTGAGAAAACCGCATTTATTACGCCTGACGGACTCTACGAATTCAAGGTCCTTCCTTTCGGATTGTGCTCTGCGCCTGCTACTTTTCAGCGCATGATGGACACGGTTCTATCAGGTCTCAAGTGGCAGTCATGCCTTGTCTATTTAGACGATATCGTTGTGTTCTCAGAAACTTTTGAGCAGCACATCCAGCGTTTACAAGCAGTTCTTGCCGCAATTCGTACTGCTGGTCTGTCTTTAAAGCCTGAAAAATGCCATTTCGGGTATGACGAACTCAAATGTTTAGGCCATGTCATCAGCTACGAGGGCATTCGACCAGACCCCGACAAAACCATTGCTGTTGCTTCGTTTCCACCACCTTCGAACAAACACGAACTCCGCCGTTTTCTAGGGCTTTGCGCATATTATCGACGCTTCGTGGCTAACTTTTCACGGATAGCCGAACCTTTGCAATGGTTGACTAAGGTTGACAATGGTTCCGTTTGTCTGGGAGCAGGACCAACAAGAAGCCTTCTGTGAACTCCGGAAACGTCTGCGCACACCTCCTGTTCTAGGACACTTTGACGAAGACAGTGACACCGAGTTGCACACGGATGCCAGCAACGTTGGCCTCGGTGCCGTCCTCGTCCAGTGGCAGGATGGAGCCGAACGCGTGATTGCATACGGAAGCCGCACTTTGTCTGCAGCTGAAAGGAACTATTCCACTACGGAAAAGGAATGCTTGGCTGTGGTGTGGGCAATTACTAAGAACTCCGGCCGCTCATCGACTACCTTGAGAATCGTCTACCAGAGCCGCCTCGTATGTTTATGCGCAAGTTATCCTCCTTTTTTCTCCGCGATGGCGTGCTCCACAAATTAGGTTTTCACTCGACCGCAACCGCCTGCATCCTTGTAGTGCCGTCTTCACTACGTGACGATATCCTGCGGACCTCTCACGACGAGCCATCTTCGGGCCACTTGGGCTTCGCACGGACGTTTTCACGCATACGCCAAAAGTACTTCTGGCCTAACCTTCGCCGTGACGTAAAGCAATACGTGAAGACATGCCGCGACTGCCAGAGACGCAAGACACCACCCGTGCGTCCTGCTGGACTTCTCCATCCCGTGGATCCTCCGAGGATCCCTTTTCAGCAGGTTGGCATAGATTTGCTTGGACCATTCCCCACGTCGAGGGCTGGTAACCGCTGGATTGCTGTTGCCACAGACTACCTTACACGATACATTGAAACCAGAGCTCTCCCACGAGGCACCGCTAATGATATTGCGACCTTCTTTGTACATGGTATCGTACTCCGCCACGGTGCCCCTAGAGTGGTTATAACCGACCGGCGCACAGCATTTACAGCGAAGCTAACAGAAGATATCATGCTTCTCAGTGGTACAGTTCACCGCAAAGCCACTGCTTACCATCCCCAGACGAATGGGCTCACAGAAAGGCTAAACAAAACGATCGCTGATATAATTTCCATGTATGTTGACGTCGACCACAAGAACTGGGACGACGTTCTCCCATATGTTACGTTTGCATACAATACTGCCGTTCAAGAAACTACCGGCTTCACCCCTTTTCGCTTGGTGCACGGCCGGGAAGCTGTCACAACGTTGGACGCAATGCTTTTACCCACCTGCTGCTCTAATGTTGACACTGATGCTGCCGAATTTGCTCGATGCGCCGAAGAGGCGCGCCAGCTCGCACGAATGCGTATCCGCTACCAACAACAAAATGACGCCGACCGCTACAATCTTCGTCACCGCGACGTCACTTATCAACCCGGTGACAAAGTATGGGTGTGGACACCGATCCGCCAGCGTGGTCGGTCGGAGAAGCTTTTGCGCCGCTACTTTGGACCTTACAGGATCGTTCAACGACTCGGCGACGTCACATACGAAGTGATTCCTGAAGGAGAAGGCACCACGCACCGTCCCCGACGCCCACCCCTGTCCGATGTCGTTCACGTCTCTCGACTGAAGTTATACAACAGCCGCTGAACGCAAAGCTCAGCATCTCTCACCATCTGCGTCTCTCTTAACAGTATCCCCGTGGCAATCTCCGATGCATCAATGTTCCGCATCGAGACGATGCTCCTAGGGAGGGGGGTAATGCCACGACCTCGACACAGCTGACAGCCACACGGTGCAATTCGGTGCCACATGCTAGGCATGTTGGGTGGCTCGCAGAAGAAGAGAACGACGAAGGTGCCAGGACAGCGATCAATAAAGAGATCTCCAGCGTCGACCGAAGTCCTTTGTGGCTTTGTATGTGGCAATATTATATTAATAGAGGGAACATAAGACATCCATCCAAACGTAGCTAAATGGTGCAAAGGAAATCTATACGACTTCCTCGAAAGAAAAGCTTCGCAGTTGAAGAAAAATTTACGCTGGTGCGGGACTCGAATCCGAGACCGCAGCCTATCCGGCGTAGTCGCTCTGCCATCTGTGTTTACCAGGCGGCTAGCATATGACAGGCGAAGTCTAATTTATTAACAACTCAGAAGCAAAGGCAAGAGTTTGAGGCAATAATTCTCAGGAAACCCGCAAGGTGGACAGCAGTAATTAATAAAAGAAAAATGAGGCAACAACCCAAGCATAGCTAAGTGCTACCACTACGACGCTATTTTTCATTTTTTTCTTCTGTTTCTTCATTTGTTAATTTTGATTGACGACATAGCACCTATTCGGTGACGGTTGTGCTGTCACCTGGGAAATCTCTCAAATTTCAATATTTGTGCGTATCTTCAAATGAGGTGTTTGCAAACGCTATCTGTTTAGACATGTATCACCTGTTCTTCCGAATGATTGACTTGCATTCTGTTCGTGCATTTTCTTCGTTTTTTATGTAAACATATCTTCATCCGGTTGATACGCACATGTATATAAACTCTATTTACGCCATACATTGTATTCTGATAACGGCCGGACCCCGGCCAAAGCGTTAATAAATCACTTCATACGCGCGTCTACTTCCATATATATATATATATATATATATATATATATATATGTATGTTTCATACTGCAGACCTAGATCACGTCCAAGCAGGGTGGTTAAACACAACAATAATACAATGCGTTATTCAATCAAGTAGGGTGGTAATACACCACAGTAGTACAATGGTTCCATCAATTGAAACAGGCAACAACGAGTTATTCTAGTCTGTTATAGTTCGGGGAAAAAATAATACGTGAATAGATCCATCCGTGCAAAATAAGGTGTTAGTGAATTCGGATGATGGTGTCGCATAAGCCTAGACGTTGTACTAGACAGATACGATGCAGGAATAATTGTTAAGTCTCCAGTAAGTCTCCATAGTGAAGTAGACGCGCGTAGGAAGCGATTTATTGAGGTTTCGGCTAGGATCCGGTCTTCATCTGAATACAATGTATGGCGTAAGTTTGGAGACGCTAAGATTATTTTTTCATGCTTCTTTACAGAATTATTCATAATTATTTATCAACGTCTGAAATATTTAGCTGAAAAGTGCCAATGAGAAAATTCTATAGCAACATTAAAAATTCCCGATACTGCTTTCTGTTGCTCAAAACGTGCTACATAAAAGTGTTTTTCCGAGCGTTAAAGAAGCTCGCGAATACACGCAAAGGTCCTCGAGCAGCCAGCCACACGGCAATTTTGCCTGCATTTGCAGGTTTCTTTTACTGTCGGAAAGACGTGTAGCACGTAGTGAGCAACAGAAAGCTGTATCGAGAGTTTTTCATGTCACTCTACCCTTATGAAAATATGAGATGAGTTTCACAAGAAAGTCTGACGAGTTTTGACATCAAAGCCATTAGACTTTCTGATGAGTTTCTTTGGAATTTTCTGATGTATTCCTAATGTCGTTCTATAACATATTGGCCACCGTCTTTCTGTAGAATTCTTGACGAGTGTTTTTCTTGTGAGCATGAAATGTGTTCCTAATGTGCGCTCCAAAGCAGTTTTCTTGTGACTTTCTCACGTCTTCCTAATGAATCTCTAATGAGCTTATACATTAGACTGCTGGTGCTCATATTACTCATTTAACAAAATTGGCCACCACGTGTGGTAACATTTCCTCATGTGTTCCAATGGCAGTCAGACCTTATTTAAATATGTTACCTGTGCGTGACTGTCTTTGGTGCTTGATATATGCAGCCTGTATGCATGTATGTATGTCCAGCGAAGATGCAGCACTTTTGTCAACATTTACATGGGCCCTACATATGCTGCTGTTAGACATTACTCAAAGAAAGATATTTAACAAAAACATTTATTGGGCATATCAATGCTTCCTTAAATGCGGAAGGAGGTTAAATGGAAGGAAAACACAGTATCAGTCTGGTTACGGATGTGATATTTTCCTTTCATTTAATCTCGCTACTTATCACTGAGGAGAGGTTGTTCTTGAGGTGGAGTGTCATCTTGAAGTAAGTGCACGTGTACCCTGCATGGTAGAAAGCACAGAAAATTAACAAAACTTGGCAATCAACCACAGAAATACACGCTGTATCACTTGCTGCAGAACGATCTGGAGATGTTATAGATAGTTCTGCGAAAAATTTATGTGGGGTCGGTTCACACAAAGTTGTTGAGGAACCACTGTGTGGCCTTTGGGTGGAGCAGTAACTACAGTAAGCAGAAATTGCTCTTGGCTGTAAAAACGTGCAACGTGGATCAGCTGTGGCGTGTGTACATTTCGTGAACTACTTCAGCTATATCGGTTTCCACTTGACAAAGGACAGCAGTGTCTGTGGATTGCTAGCGTGAATGAGAAAATCTCACTAATTACTTGGCTTGGAAATGAGCGTAGGAGTGTTTGTGCACGGGCAACCCAATGCATACCAGCACCCATACACCCCACCATGTCTGGTGTTTTTATCATTTAAACCCGAGCGCTGCTTTCAGAGGGAGGGCACAAGTTGAAAGCAAATGCGTAGAAGCATGATGAACAAGCTTGCATAAAAATAATTTAATAAATAAGCATGGTGGTTGCTATCCCACGTCATTATTGAGTATTCCTCTTTGTCATGCAATCATAATGAGCGTTGACTGACACATGTCCCATTTTTGGATGTGGTATTCCTCACTGATTTTGTTGTATCAATCGGTTGCCATAGGCGAACGAAACAGATTAACAATCTAAATCTAGTGCACAGCTTGTCGTGTCAATGCATGGTCAAATGGGACGAGCACACTGGTCCTTTGAGTGAATTATGGTGCTCTCCTAGGCGCATTCTGAGGCACCGGCTAGTCAGCGTGCCCAATGTACATTGGAACAAATATGCACGTGATCAAAAGAATAGCCTACATTGCCCCTTAGAGATACAAAACAAATTTTTGGTATCTTTAACTAAGCAAGCCTCCAATGCCTGGGTGCCTTTGTCAATTCACTTGTGGATTGCAATGCACATATATTTCCAGCAAAAATAAATTAGGCAGCATATGCACAACAGTCATGTTGTGTGGTCTCCCATCCCTCGCTGCGCAAATTTTGTCCTGAAAAGTTACATGAACTGATTGAATTGAAAATTGAATCGAAAAAGGCAAGGAGGCAAGCGAGGGTTGCTTGGTTAAAGGTGGCACCAAATTTGTCCAGTACGTGTCAGAGGCACTGTACTGTATTCCTTTCACATGTGGTCAAATGTACATAGTGCAGACTGGATGGTGCCTAAATATGTACCTATGAGATCACCATATTTCACTCAAAAGACCAGTGTGCTCGTCCGACTTGGCCACACATATCCGCAATGGGGCTTCAGGCCGGATTAGGATTGTTTATCTGTTTTCACCCATGGATGAAAATTGGCAAGAGAAATCAGTCAGGCACACCACATAAATAACAATAAGTGTCAGGCTGGCCCCATTATCAATGCATGAAGGAAGGCATTCTTTGTAGATTACAAGGGATAGAAACTAGTGTGTGCCGATTCACTTACTTCTTTTTATGCAAACACCATTTATCATGATTTTATGCCTTTGTATTACAACTTATGCCATCCCTCAAATTAACTGGTGCACAACGAGTGCTATTTTTGTTAGTCCTTCCTACAACTTAAACAGTTGTTAGCCAAGGTCATGTTGCGTGGTCTCCCTTCCCTCGCTGCGTAAATGTTGTCCTCAAAAGTTACATGAACTGATTGGCAAATTCAAATAGACACTACAAGTTTTGCCGAGTGGACACAGCTGGTTCTCAGAAATGCACAAAAACAGTGATGGGTATCTGTTGGTATCCTGTAGTGTGTGCAACCTAGCTGTGACATTGCTGCACTAGACACACTAACAACTGCTACAATGCCTACCAGCATAAATAGGGGCAGCTTGCAAAGAAAAGAATACGAAGAAAGTGAGAGAAAAAATAGAAAGCTTACCAGAAAAGACGTCACTACTTAAGTAACTGCAGCACAATGAATACTGGCCTTCCTATTTCATTTCAAGAAATTCGAGTTCATCAAATGTGTATTTGCCAGTGACAGTTATTCTGAGAACAAAACAGACATAATTGTAAATATCAATGTTAAACAATGGTATGCACACTGCGTGCTTAGACCTGTGACATATATGGCACACGACACTTCGAATTCTTACATGGACAAAAACAGCACATGTGTGTATCATAAGCAGAAAGGAAAACAGGGAAATATATGCTACAGCATAAGAAACAGTTCCAAACAAATAAAACCAAAATAAAAATGAAACATACTGCGTAATAGGCAAAAATAAAATGGACTTGCAGCCAAGCAATTGATGCGAGAACAATACTGAACGTCAGGACATGCATGGTGTAGTTTTAACAGAACAAGATTACGTGTGCATAATGTCTACAAACACAAATAAGCAGCAAGTGGAATAAAGTTGCATAAATATTTAGCCTATTTAGCAAGATTCACAGGGTAATATGTCGATACACTTATCCACTAATGATACCGAAGCCCACATTTGTGAACACGTACACTTAAAGCATACCTGATATGTCCATCCAGATTAAATGCCGTGCTGCTGCAGCCATGGCCACGGGTTATGTGAACACTGTTGTGGGTCACGGCTTCACCACTACAAAGAGAATTCTGTGTTAACTTATAGCTGTGGCAGAATAAGACCATCACATCGTGAACACATGCAAGGAGCGTGTAAAAACAGTCACGAAAACAATGCCTGCACTGGTGCAGGGTGGCAACAGAGCACAAAGTCGAAGTCACTGATGAATGTCACGATAATGGGGACCCCTTCAACAAGGCAAAGTTTTACACGCAGCAGCAGCGCATTACATGAATGTTTGTTTACATAACGATTCTAGAGTTTCTTTAATGACTTTATGTGACTATCCCTTGTAATGCTTAGTTACGTCAAAGTTATGGCAACACCCCTTCAAAACAAACCTGTACCAATAGCACGCTGTGATTGCTTACATTTCTTTTCTCCTAATACTACTCCTAAATCGAAAACTTTGTAAGCAGAGATTATCTACAACGTCGAATCATTTATAAGCGAGGAAACGTCATTGCAGTGAGAATCGGTCAAGAGGTAGATGAGTCGTTATTATGCGACATCAGCAGAAATGCGGGAGCTCACGCACAAGCGCGCATGATGAACAGGATTATTTCCGAACTTAATCTTTCTCGTCAGAAGAAAACGCTTATCAAGATTTTCAATTCCGCATTATGGCAATAAATTCGCGCAACTAAACTCTGACACCCAGCAAGCATCGGCATAGGTTTCACTGTTGTCGTGGGAGTTCTCTTTCTTACGTTCGCAAGGCAACCTATGCCCACACCGAGAAGCACGCACAACACGTGTGTAGTTAGCAAGCACGGTTACTCACCTTTTGAATGGCACGACGCGGCCGAAAAGCGCCCTCCAAGTTGCCGATGCTTCGATGTTACTCCCAGCAGACATACCGGTGCATAGTGGAGGAGCAGTGGCAAGCTAACAATACGCATTATTTCTTCGCGACGTCCACCCAACTTTCCACGACAACCAGACACAAAGGGAACGCACTCCACGGCATGAACATCGTTGGTCCACATTTGGCTGGCGCGCCACGCACACGGCGAGTTTGCAGCGAGACACAAGCTGTCTGTGGCACTTATGCGCACGCGAACTAAGTCATATTTAGTTACAGCAAACACAAAAACACACGATCAAACAAGCACATCGTTGCAGCTCGCACGCCCGACCGACTCGTAAACAGATCGACAGGCTTATTGGATTGGATTCGATAGGAAACGGGATGGTGGGTGGCGCCACCAACAGGTCGGCTGGGGCCGGCCAATGCCTCGGCTAGTGTCATCTGAGGATTTGTGCGGCTGCCTAATTGCGCATAGCTGTTGCAAGACAAGCAGAACCGCAGATAAGTCTATATTGTAAGCTATAGTATGGCATAGAAAGAAATTCTATAACGCATTTTCAATTTGAATCGTTTCTGCTATCTGCAGCCAGCAAAAGCATGGCCTTCGAGATCTGAAAATGTTAACGCTATAGAAAGCCGTTGCGGTGACGTTATTCGAACGATTTTCGCTTCGGTTACTTCCCATAAAACCCGTGAATTACGCATTTCGCTGCTCCCCGTGCAACCTGCGCCGTCACTTCAATTGAAATAACTTCCTGCTGTCGTTAACATCAACTATATGGCCTCAGACATCGCTGACGTGATCTCCGAGGGACACATGTGTGCAGTGTGCGATGTTTTAGTGCCAGTTGCAACAGTGTCAGTCGGAAAGCGTCAAATCTGCTCGTGTGGCGCAGCTTACGCCCCTGTCGTCCGTATCTTGCTTTCGTGTTAGTGCGTTTAATCTGCGCGGGTTGCACTACTGTCGCTCGTGCCTTCTGTGTTGATCGTGCTATCCACGAAGATTCCTCGAAAAACCCACATGTCTCGGTAGCGTGCATTTGTCCCAAGTGGTATATGCCAGAAATGCGCGCTGGCGTACGATGTGCTTTCAACCAAGTACTACAGTGCGTTCCAGCAAATAGACGCTTACGCGCAGTTTTTTTTTTTCTTTTTACCCGTCGTGGTTGGTCAGTGGCTATGGTGTTTCGCTGCTGAGCACGAGGTCGCGGCATCGAATCCCGGCCTCGGCGGCCGCATTTCAATGGGGGCGACATGCGGAAACACCCGTGTACTTAGATTTAGGTGCACGTTAAAGAACCCCAGGTGGTCGAAATTTCCAGAGTCCTCCACTACGGCGTGCCTCATAATCAGAAAGTGGTTTTCGCACGTAAAACCCCATAATTTTTTACGCGCAGTTTTCCATGTCATGATCATGTCAATCTGCACAATTGTCGGTTTGCCATTAAAGACTAGAAACACATCCGAGAAATCAAACTGCTCAGAACAAGGCATACGCTATAGGATTGCACTGTTTACCAAATGTGATAACGGGGTAACACCATCTTACAGTGCTCTTTAAAAAGGAAAGAAAATGACGTCGTTGTTTTGTGCCTAGCCCTAATATATCGGAAGCGTTTCCTGAGTACTCGGCGCTCACGCTGTGTTATGTCGTTTTCATCATTTTTGTCTCTTAGACTGTCCCTAACGATGAATCGGAACCACTTCCACCAAAGGCCAAGGGTCCGAGTGACTTAATTAACTGTATCCTAATTAACGGTTCCTTACTTAACATCATCATCATTAACACCAATGGTCACGGGTTGGACTCCCACCAATAGTCATGTGTCCGAGTGCTTTCATCAACTATATCTTAATTAACTGTACATTAATTAGCATCGCCTTCATTAACGACAAAATTCGTGGGCACAACTGCTACACAAGATCATGGGTTCGAGTGCTTTCAGTAACTATATATTAATTGAATATGCCTAATTAACATAACCTTTAACAACAAACGCCGTGGGATCCAGTGCCTTAACTGACTATAATAATTAACACTACCTTAATTAACATCGCCTTCATTAACAACAAAGGTCGTGGGTTGGATTCGCACCCAAGGTACTGGGTGCGAGTTACTTAATTGCTAGATCTTAATTAACTGTGCCTTAATTAGCACCATCTTCATTAACAAAGGCCGTGGGTGCGAGTGCCTCAAATAACTGTATCATAACTGCGCCTTAATTAACACCACCTTCATTAACACATAAGATCGTGGGCTCGAGGGTGTTAATTGCCTATATCTTAATTAACGTTACACCCGCCGTGGTTGCTCAGTGGCTATGGTGTTAGGCTGCTGAGCACGAGGTCGCGGGATCGAATCCCGGCCACGGCGGCCGCATTTCGATGGGGGCGAAATGCGAAAACACCCGTGTACTTAGATTTAGGTGCACGTTAAAGAACCCCAGGTGGTCAAAATTTCCGGAGTCCCCCACTACGGCGTGCCTCATAATCAGAAAGTGGTTTTGGCACGTAAAACCCCATATATTATATTATTATTAATTAACGTTACCTAAATTGATATCGCCTTCATTAACAACAATGGTCGTGGGTGCGATTCCCACACAAGGTAATGTGTTCGAGTGACTTAATTCCTAGATCGTAATTAACTGTACCTTAATTAGCATCGTCATCATTAACAAAGGTCGTGGGTTCGAGTGCCTCAAATATCTGCATCTTAACTGCGCGTTAATTAACAGCGCCTTCATAAGCACCAAGGGTCGTGGATGCGAGTGTCTTAATTAACAACATAATAATCAGCTGCGCCTTAATTAACATATTAATTAGCAGGCTTCGACTTCCACTAAGAGTCGTACGTGCGTTCGAGTGCATTAATTAACCATATCTTCAACAACATTCTTAATTAACGGTGCCTTAATCAACACCAAAGGTCGTGGGTTCGTAGCCTTAATTGCCGCCAAAGGTAGGTTAGTTCGACTCCCATGAAAGGTTGAGAGTTTGTAACCTCTTTGTACATCGAGTGCTCACGCCGACAATGCCGGATTTTGCGGCTCATGAGCCATTTAATGCTATCGCATTACAAAGAATTTTTCGCGACTTGGCATCGTACACATTCATATATGATGTACTTTGACATTAGCAATAACACAAAAAAGCTGTACACTCCTCTCATCAGAAATCCTGAGGTGCATTGTCATTTGAGTCTCTGATGTACTTGTGATGCCAAAAAACATTAGACGATGCATTCCTTATGAATGTCCAATGTCACCTTAGGAACACATCACGTCCTCCACAGAAACTCATGGTTCATTTTCATAAGGGTACACTTTTCTCATTGACACTTTTCATCTAATTGTAATATCTTATAAGTTGAGAATAATTATCTGATTAGGCGGAATAAAAAGCAATTTCAATATTTTCAAGCGACGACAAACAACATCAGCTTGGTCCTGTCTAGCTATGTGGCATTTTCATATTTTTAAACTCTGGCTAAAGTTAGCTAGGACCACTTGTATATAGCTATCAAGAAAGACGCAGCAGCGCAAGAATAACAAAGAAGTGTAGAGTAAACCCAGGCGTGCGTATTCACGGCCTCTTATCTCCTTTTAACGATTGCTTGGTTTCGCGGCTTTTGTTTGTGTCCGCAGGAAATTTGTGGCTTGCTAAAGATGGTGATTGAAAATAATAATTTGTTCTGTTTATTCCGCCATACCGTCTCTGGTAATGCGATCACAATGAAAATTTTTGCCAATGCTGCTACGCTGACTAGACAATTCGCTTCCACGGATCGTCGAGACTATTGGCAAGCCTATACTTGGTGGAAAACTCATCTTCTTCTAGAACTTTCAAGGCATTTCCTGGAGAGTTTGTCACAATGCCATCGATGTTCTTCCTGAAACAAGAAGCGCAGAAAGCACACGTTAGCCATTTCTGGAGAAGTTGACTTAAGGATACTTTGCACCTTGCGTTCTTTGTTCATTCAGGGAGATTTGCGATGACGTATAATTTCTGCGCCTTATGCTTCAGAACCTTTCCAACCTTGCGATTTTTATGTTGTAGTACACTATCAGACACTATCAGGTTCTTTTTGGTGCCTGTGGCATAAATTTTCAACACATCTTATGCGGATGTCCAAAAAGCACTTGATTATACAGTCTTCAATGGTAATAGAAAACCTGAAGGGTATTTTGAGAACTCAGGAGCAGATCAATAAGTTGAGCGAATGACTTGTTTCATCAAGATATTTGTTTGGGTTTAACTTCCTGCAGCTTCTATTTTGGTGCCTAACCATGAAAGCCTCCTTAATTTGGCCATACCGGATTCCTAAATCGCTCCTAAATATAATTACATAACGACATTTTTTTGTATTTAGCCCAGCGAGCTTTTCCCGTCATGGCTCAGATTCAAACCCGCGACCTCACCTACTTCACCAGATTGTCACAGTCACAAATCCAACGCAGGTCTGGGGTTAGAATGTAAGTGAGAGCAATGAACCTAGTGTTTGAAAGTTCCTTTCGTCATTTCCTCTATCCACTCAAAACGCTTTGTGGCGACTGCTCATGGCCGTTTAACACAGTCACAGCTCTAACCCAAACGGAAACACAAAAACGCCAGTGATTTTAAGGAACTGGTGCTCACAACTGTCGATCATGCAAATTTTTTGTACGCAGGCAAAACACCATAAAATTTTTTCTTTGAACTAAATTAAAGCGTAACCTTCCAGTCATCCTGGGCGATTCAGCGTTTCCCGTAAGCATTCCCACAAAAAAAAATGCAGGTGTCAATAAAGAAAATCACCCAAATTTAAAAGATCAGGCCTGAACAGAAATTTTACTTTTGAAAGCCTTCCGCTGCTGATAATAGTTCATCAGTATGGTCAAGCTTCACAACGACGCAATGATAGGTCCTCATGGCCGAGGGGCTTGGCTGTAAAGTGTCATTATACTGTTTAACAAATTATAACATCACATTGAATTCAATACATTTCCATTAGTACATAACATTACATTAGAATCATTGCAATAAAATCAGTGAGAGGAGGAGATTGGTGACCATCCTACTTTGTATCCTTGCTGTTACAGGGAAGCTGTCTAAGGCTGTGATCCAGGATATTGTGACACCCGCAAGGAAAAACTCTACCCTTAAATTTTTCCCTAAAACGTGAGAGTGGAATATCCATTAACAAAAGCAAATGCATATCACCGCTCGCGTCGAAGCTCAATTTAATCGCCACCTGTGGCTAAAACGGCGCTCCATCGCAGTTGTGTCACTTTGTATGTATGATGTAGTGTGTGAGGTAGCGTATGCCTGATAACGCAACCAATGGGAATTTTCTACACCATTTCGCTCCACCATTGCTATGGAAAGGCCAGGCGTGATGCGTACGCCTGAAGAGCAGCGTATCTACGAGGAGCGAGAGCAGTGGCAGGAGATAGACCGTCGGTGTCGTGCCAACCCGGTGGCCCGAGATGAACATGCCCGCATTGTGGAAAGCGAAGAGGAAGAGATGACGACACATATCGCGACACCAAGAATGCTGTAAAAGGACGTAGATGCCATGAGGGCAGGGTGCCGGGATTCGACGGCGCCTGCGCAAGGTTCCAAAAAGACTTCGGATCAAGCTGCCAACGTGATCGCCTGTGGTGCGCTAACGACCTCTCGGGAGCCAACGACATGCGGTTGGAAGAGCGACGCCAGAAGGGGGTGGGCATGCTGATGCGGCGTTTTCCCGGCGAAAACATTGGGGAGTAGTGAGTCTGGGGCACGTGTAAGTCTGCGCTGATAAACTGTAACGTACCTCGATTCAGTACAAGGCGTGTGCAGGGGCTCTGCTAAACGATGCGGTTCCACATGTCTCGACGACGAACGGTTATTAGTACCCGCATGTGCCGGCGCATCTTCCAAAGCTCAATGCCGACCGGATCAGCTTTGCCACTGATCCACGTTATCAAAGCGCAATGGATAAATATTTTTTTTGTCTTTCTGAACTTACAACTATAAGTTTCGCTTTGAAAATCCCAGCTGTTGGCCGCAAGTACGACACACGTGCTTTTGCTGTCTACAAAACGAAAATGCGTAGTGAAGCTGCGATTATTTTAAGCTCATCTCACTTTAAAACTAACTCGCTCGCAAATGGCTGTTTTATGATACCTGAAAATCGTAAGCCGAAAGAAGAAACGACAGCGTATGGTTCCGAAAGATAGGTTATCAATAGAAACGCAAATATAGTGCCACATCTAACTTGATTTGAATTTCGTACGTTCTCATACTGATTCTCAAAGCAAGAAAATTCTTTTTGGCTCACTGCGCGCACTCTTGTGAATTTTCATTTCACAGGGTTTTGTATACATGCGCATAAAACGTTTTTGTTGCATGATCATAACCTTTGCTCGAACTGTGGCGTTAAAATGATTGTTTTAAATTTCGTGCTTGCGGGTGAAATTATAACATTTAGGTGCCGTTATTCTCGGGGATATCACTTCGTTTCTACAGATTAACCTGGCTCACCCTTCTCAAGTTTTGTTTGAGCTTTTCGTAGGCAAAGTAGTACCAGACTTCCGCTGTATGATTGCAGATTCCGAGCACCCTCCCCCCTTGCAATGCGTTTAGTTCACGCTCACTATTCTCATCGCCCTGTTAATTTTTCGCCCCTGCCTCTATGATCATTGCCTTGATTCGTAGCCCTAGCTTGGTAGCAGTTTTTCACTTTACCGCGCCCTGCCTCCCAATGAAACGAGTTGTTTAGATTCCCGATCTGTTAGTAAAGCGAACGGCTACTGTGTCAAAAGCCTCTAATGGAATGCATCAAGCCGCCATGGGTGTGTTAGCGTCTTGAAAGGCCTTCTTTATTGCTTGTTTCATTGTTTTATTGCATCAGCATTCTATGGCTAGGGCCCCAGCCCCGTAATGCGACAATTTTAATGCCTTGTATCTGCACAAAAATGCATAATTTGCTATGGTAAGGCATTTATTATGATACTGTATATGTGAATGACTGGTAGCTTTATAAGCCATAGGAAAAAAATTTTATCAGACCATGAAAAAATAAGGCGAGAATACTCTGAGGAATGCGTCAGCCTCCTTCAAAAATGTATGGGGAAGCTTATAGCTTGAGTGAGCCGACTAATATTTTGGGGAAGTTGAAATTTGGGGTTGCGTAAACTTTAAACTTGGAGGTGGGCTAAATGAAATTTGGGGGTTAGCCTACTTAGATTCGGTGGTGGGCCAACTTAAATTTGGGGACGGGCCCGCTTGAAATTTGTGGTTGGGTCAGCTTAAAATTTGTGGGTGGGCCTACTTTAAATTTCGGGGTGTGTCTACTTGAAATTCGATCGTGTATTAGACAGCTCTAGTGGAGTTGTCGCATTTTATTGTTGTATATTGTTTTCCGCTAATAGCTTGCTTCCTTCTTTTCAAATTTTTCTGTTTTTCGCTGTATATTAGGATAGAAACAAATTCTTCAGTAGAAACTAGTTTTTGTGCAGCCTACTCACCTCAGTTTCACACAAGACAAAGGTTTTTCGCAGGAGGATAGAGACCTGGGTGGTCAAACAGGAATTGTAGAGGGGAAGTTTTTTAGAGCGGCGTTTTTTTGTCATGGGCTCTCACGAAGACAAGTGCTATCATCGTAACATTGGCTCCCTGAAGAGACATCGCTTGTTCAGTTCCTGTTGGATCACTTCATGCTGTCGCATCTGCGACGCTGTATGGCTTTGCACCACCTATCGAAATGAACTAAGTAGCCCCACTGAAAGCCCGGCTTAGAACTCGCACAGCACGGTAGAGTGGCAACTCCTGGCTATACTCGCGGACTCAAGCGTGGTAACTATAAATGCTTGTCAGTGTGCTTCCTGCAGAAGAAAAGTATGCTTGTCAAATGTAGGCTCTACGCTGAGGCTTCCATTCTACGGGTGCTGCTGATAATGCCAAGATTTAAACATTTTGTTAACCTCTTTTTTGCGGGAAAGATAGTTGACGACGTGACGGAATTTTAAGCGCGATATTTCACAACTTGCGCTTTAGTCGGGGAAGCTCAATTAAATGGCCATGCTTCAAGCAGTGCTCGTTCAAAACTGTGAAAATCCAACAAGTGCCCGAACAGTTCATACACTTATTCATACCAGCTCATTATTTCTCAGCAGTTACAAACTAGAATGAAAGTTATGTCCGCTTAGTGATGTAACCTTGTCGAAGTTGTGGCTTTATTATAGCAGTTGCAGTTTATTTTGTCCTTCTCAGGCTAAACGCCCGATACTTTGACTACACTTGTCAAATGCTTTAACCTAAGTGGAAGTTACAAAAGGTCACCTGAAAAATCGACGAATTGTGAATGCGTGGTCGGCTGTCCAAACATAGGCCTTGTCCACATAATCGTGCACCGAGCTGTTGAGAGATCGGCGAGCCGTCACCCAGGACATCCGAAGTGTAGGATAAATATCTATGAATCGGTTGTTGGTGCCGTCTCCTTGCCAGCGGTGTCTCGTAACACCGAGCTTTTCGAACGTCGTGGCGATAGTTGAAAGAAAATTGTTGCCGCTAACGTCGAAACCTGCAAAGAGTGCTTCATTATTTCATCCATAATATACTCCAAATGTCTTATTATTGGCGTTCTAATCTATGCCCCAGAACAGAGAGCAGTTACTTATAAGAAACAGTGTTGTTTTAGTTCCAAGTACCGGGTCTCTTGTCTCCGAGTTCTGCCAGAGCTATCCTCTTCTTTATATTATCATAAAAGTGCCTTGAAATGTTATTTCTCGTCCTTATAGAGCCACCACTGATGAACAGAGCAGAACACTTGCTAACCCTAGGAGATCACCTGGAAGCAACTAGCTTTACCTAGAAGTCAAATGGCCATCAATTCTTTGATTACAACGGCATTGAACTACTGTTAGTATTGTAAAAGCAACACCAATATAGAACATGTTTATTGAGGCAACTGAATTTCTTAATGACTCATGTGTTGAATGTGAACTCAAGCAGTGCCTCACGAAAAATGGGGGCATGAAAGCGAATGTTACTTTTCTGTTTAAAAACTAGTAGGCCATTCAAGGGTCCTAGTGAATTGTCTGCGAAAGTGGCAGGGTCTCATCATTTATGCTCGTATTTATTCGCTTTCCCGTAGTGCACAGTTATTCAAGCTACTCCTATTTTATTTTAAATGGTTGATAGGTCAGGAAGAACGACAGGTGCGGGTCATATTGACGTACAGATTCGTGGCCTCATGAAAAGCAGGATGCAGGTTAGTATGAACGCTTCAGCTATGATTATAGACGTACATATTAAGGGCATCTCGAAAAGTGTAATGCAGATAAGTATGAAGAGTTTAGCAATGTTTCTAACCATCCAGGTCTTCCGCTAACTCTAAGTAAGCTCTAAGTAAGGAATTAGTGTACATGTGTACTTGATGACTAGCGCTTCTCCAGCCTTTTAATATTTGATATGACAAGGCTAAGCTCCAAGCGTATTCGGCAAGCTGTAAACGCCGCTCTTATTATGTAGTCCGAAGGTGAAGTTTCGAGAAAGCCAGATGGCGTGCGAGCTACGCGAATCAATATTTCACTTTCACAAGGTTGCGGAAACCTAAAGTGACTGTTAATAGCGCTTTCAACGTCAAGACTTACCGTCTCTCACGTTGCCGCTGTAGTCAGTAGCATGGAACCATGACTCAGTACCTTCAAGTCTACTTCTTTTTTTTATATTTCAGCTTTAAGCTACAAACCGTAGCGCCACACTTCGGTGCGTAGGTTAGCGTTCGCTTCGTAACGCCTATTGTGAGCGTAATTAGAATAACGAACGAAACTGGACGGTTACTAGGCTGTCAGTCAGCTCTCAATATTCTCAAATTGATCCGGATATTTTATAGCAAATCACAACACAAAAGACAAGGCGATTCTTTATACTGTTAAGCTTTGCAGTTCTTAAAACCGAATACCTGGATTAGCATAATAGCATATTGACGTACAGATTCGTGGCCTCATGAAAAGCAGGATGCAGGTTAGTATGAACGCTTCAGCTATGATTATAGACGTACATATTAAGGGCATCTCGAAAAGTGTAATGCAGATAAGTATGAAGAGTTTAGCAATGTTTCTAACCATCCAGGTCTTCCGCTAACTCTAAGTAAGCTCTAAGTAAGGAATTAGTGTACATGTGTACTTGATGACTAGCGCTTCTCCAGCCTTTTAATATTTGATATGACAAGGCTAAGCTCCAAGCGTATTCGGCAAGCTGTAAACGCCGCTCTTATTATGTAGTCCGAAGGTGAAGTTTCGAGAAAGCCAGATGGCGTGCGAGCTACGCGAATCAATATTTCACTTTCACAAGGTTGCGGAAACCTAAAGTGACTGTTAATAGCGCTTTCAACGTCAAGACTTACCGTCTCTCACGTTGCCGCTGTAGTCAGTAGCATGGAACCATGACTCAGTACCTTCAAGTCTACTTCTTTTTTTTATATTTCAGCTTTAAGCTACAAACCGTAGCGCCACACTTCGGTGCGTAGGTTAGCGTTCGCTTCGTAACGCCTATTGTGAGCGTAATTAGAATAACGAACGAAACTGGACGGTTACTAGGCTGTCAGTCAGCTCTCAATATTCTCAAATTGATCCGGATATTTTATAGCAAATCACAACACAAAAGACAAGGCGATTCTTTATACTGTTAAGCTTTGCAGTTCTTAAAACCGAATACCTGGATTAGCATAATAGCATATTGACGTACAGATTCGTGGCCTCATGAAAAGCAGGATGCAGGTTAGTATGAACGCTTCAGCTATGATTATAGACGTACATATTAAGGGCATCTCGAAAAGTGTAATGCAGATAAGTATGAAGAGTTTAGCAATGTTTCTAACCATCCAGGTCTTCCGCTAACTCTAAGTAAGCTCTAAGTAAGGAATTAGTGTGCATGTGTACTTGATGACTAGCGCTTCTGCAGCCTTTTAATATTTGATATGACAAGGCTAAGCTCCAAGCGTATTCGGCAAGCTGTAAACGCCGCTCTTATTATGTAGTCCGAAGGTGAAGTTTCGAGAAAGTCAGATGGCGTGCGAGCTACGCGAATCAATATTTCACTTTCACAAGGTTGCGGAAACCTAAAGTGACTGTTAATAGCGCTTTCAACGATTAGCATAGCCAGTTCCTTCTAGTGTAAGTCACGTGAGTGGCCACAGGCTAACTCTTCACTGGCTCTAGCAATAGAAGATGTTTATCCCTTATCCCTTCTAGTGTAAGTCACGTGAGTGGCCACAGGCTAACTCTTCACTGGCTCTAGCAATAGACGATGGTTATCCCTTATTCAAAAGCTGAGTGTTACGTTCGGAAATGACAACCCACCGCACATTTCTGGGACTCTAGACATCGTGAACCGGAACAGTAAGCAAAAGTAATCAGATTAAGTAATCAAATTACTTAATGTGTAATGAGTTCATCAGATTTATTAAGAGAAATCAATACGATTGATGCCAGTGAGCTACTTCGATGGCATTTCACGCGTTCTTCAACAATCTTCATAAATTGGAGGGATTTGCTGTCTTTAATGAAAGCTGGACAGGTTTGCATAGCTGGTAGGCTAGTTATGCAAAAGATACACACACTGATTCTTCGCTTACTTGCGGCTCACTAAATCACCTGCTTACCGCTAAAACGAACAGAGAGTAACAGCCTCTGTTGCACGTTTTTTCGGGCAAATCATGTATTTCAGCTAACCAATCCTCATTGGCACACTATGTTATATACCACGTTTAAAACGTGGCGCTGCGTTGCCAATTAATCTTCTGGATATTAAACACTGCCAGTTCCTTCTAGTGTAAGTCACGTGAGTGGCCACAGGCTAACTCTTCACTGGCTCTAGCAATAGACGATGGTTATCCCTTATTCAAAAGCTTTTTTTGCGCCAACAGACAGAGATAAAGAGGGGAACACAAGGACGAGTGCTTTCTAACAAGTGGTTTTATTTTCGAGGAACTTCCTGCTTACGTACCCACAGATCTGCGCGATCTAGTCAAATAGAGCAGGCCTATAGTGCATATAACCTTTGAGATAAAATGCCGTGGATCAAAGCCACCCGGTGAACATAAAAGCATCAAGGCGCATGGGACAAACCCTTACACTGAGAATACGTTATAGATGTGATGACAACAGCGAATTATCTTTATCCAGCAATGAAACAGAAGGATGGCTGATGCAGCTTTTCTTTTGTTTTTCAATCCAGTGCGCTTCCACAATTTCTCTCGCAGCTTGATTCTTATGCCTATTCGAAATTACGGTGCTACTAAGACACGGTGAGCAATCGTGTTCTTGACAATGCATAGCGATATGCATACCAGGGCGACCTTTCAGACTAGATAAGTGTTCCCTTAATCTCGTGTTGATCCGTTGATGTGTTGAAGCGCTCGTTCTTGTGTTGCCTCTCTTCTTCATCCCTGTCTGTTTGCGCACAAAATTTTTAAATAATGAATCTGTTCCAACTAGGCCGACTCGCAGTTGTGCTTTGATTATCCCTGTATATAAATTTTCGTTGACCTCTGCTTCGATAATAAAATAAGTTTTCTTGAGAGTCTACACGGGAGCACTACGCTCCGCTTAAAACTTAGTAGGCATGTGGTGTCGATACAATAGACAATTAGCCCTTGGTTTGGTTTACGACCAATAAAATATGGTGTGATATTTAAAGACGAGACAAGAAAATTTGTTGTGGAGTTAGGCTTAACATTACACCCGACGAAGATAGGTCCTCCTATCGAAACGTTGGCCAGCCTTTCTGAGGCACCTTATCCCTGTTTACAAACTTTGTACCACAGTGTGCTATTCCATCTATCAGCCCCTTTCTTGTTTTTCGGCCCGCACATAAAAGTTATAATGTATAAATAAATCATGATGTTGATGACGTCGCAGTTCGTAGGACCGCAATGACAGCTCACTTTAAAAAGCAAAGTGTCAGCATTCGAGAGGAAAACCTAGTACCACATATAATGGAAGCAGCAATTTATAAAACGGCAGTAGTTTGACGCCACGTTAGCTGTATAATATGAAGACGGTCTTCCGTATATGTGTGGGTGGTCAAGAACAACTTCATCATAAACAGGTGGAGCCATAAATTTCAGTGACCACACACTTTGCACAGCCTAGAATCTTAAGTATGACAATGATTATACATGCGCATATTGTTACATTATCACTTTGTGTCAAAGCACGATATAAACAATGCATTGCAAGAGTATACTAGGCATTCTATCTTCTTTCCGGTGTCCTCGAAAACACTAGCACGTTTTCTTGATTACGCTTTTTCTCACCTATTCCTTGCATTTGTTAAAACTTTTGACCAGCCATGCACACGACATTTAGGCACAACTAAAGCACTCTTTGCTGCGGAGCTACGAGAAGCAAATAAAGGACAGAAAGCAAACAATTCACTGCGGAACAAGTATTTCGCATATTGCATGCGTTTTTCCTCAGTTCTCTGCCTTCTGTGCACCGTATTCATTTTTATCATAGAACGTTTATCACTATGACAAAAAAAATGAGCTTAAGATTTACCTCAACTCCTCGCTGAAATGCAACAAATCCCACCACAATGGCTTCGCCACTCTGATGTTCAGCTCGAGGTTGCGCGATGAAATCTAGGCCGCGGCGGCAGCATTTTGTTAGGGTACGAAATGCAAGAGCGCACGTCTACCGTGCACTGTAGGCCGGTGAATGATGCCAACAGTAATCAAATTCAATAAGGAGTCCTCCACTGCGGTGTGCTTCATAATCAAATCGTGGTTTTTGGCACGAAAAAACCCATAATGCTTTCATGCTCCCATTCGAAACGCAACAGCTCAGGCGTTTTCTAGTAAAATAGCAGAGTTTCATGGCACGGGTTCTGAAAAGTACATTAAGCTGTGCATTGGCAAATCAGTTGTGCGGAAGCCGGGAAGTTAGGAAAGTACACGAAATGAAAATGTTGACATCCGCTGCTTTTGTAGCACTACGCCACAAAGGAAACTTATATGTGTTTGTCATAAAAACGTTTCACAGTTGAAATCGGCGACCATTGTCTTTCCGGGCGGATTCCTATAGTACCTCAGCTAAGTACGAGGTTAGCGGATCGTTGAACGAGGGCAAATTTATCGACAACGTAAGCAATTCATCCGGCTTGCACGTTCACGCATACAAAGTTTGCCATATCTTGTGTCCCAGTGCTTCGAGTCGTCGAATAATTCGCCCTTACGCTGCGGTCGAACTGCTTGTTGGTTAGCTCAGATTTCGGAGCGACCGCACCGAAAAGGCGTCGGTCGCGGGTTTGAATGCTGGACGAGGAGGAATTTTCCTTCAGCTGTGAAGCTTTCTTACGGAGAAACACGCATACGTTTCCTTTGTAGCGTCGTGCTACAAGATCGGTGGATGTCAATATTTCCCGTTCATGAGCTGAACATTGTGTCTTTTTCTTTTTTTTTTGAAAAAGCAGCCTACATGACCTAAGCATTTTTCAGGGGTGGGTGAGTGTTTGAAGCTTTCGAATAACGAATAGAATAGCGTCTTATTTGATTCGATCTTCAAATTGAATGACCATCGTTTGCAAATCGAAATATTCTTTAGTACTTTTCAAATATTTCAATGCGTCAACTGCGCCTAATTAGACAAAATATATGACCCAAACTACGATATAATATTAAGCCGGTGTCCATATTGTAGACATAAAACATGAGTAATTGCGTACTGGACCATTCTAAATCGCTTAGGTAGCCATACATTACAGGCTATGCAGGGATCATTCGCACTCAGAAGAGTCGTGTACATGAAAGCAACTACTTATTTGCTCCTAATGCTTTATTTGTACTTTTTATACGCAACGATTCATAACGTACAATATACTGACAAAGGTTGGTAGTACTACCAAACTAGGATTTTACAATAGTTTTATGTTAGTTGTTACAATGGCTTTTCATTATTAGAAAGCTATTCGATACTCGATTTGATTCGATTAGCTTCTGGCGCTATTTTATTCGTTTTCGATTCGTTCTCAATAATTACTATTCGCACAACCCTAGCAGTTTCACCTGCATCATTGAACTGATTATTATACTATAAGCAGTCACTGCAATACAAGCAGTCACGCTAGGCGGTCATAATTTATAATTGTTCATTTCCAGATTATCATGACGGGTAGCGATAAACGGAACATATCGCGTTTTGCTTTTTAACCAATGCTTCATCTTTTGCACGAGAAATGTGTTTGCCTACTTGCTAGCTCATAGGCCGGAATTAAATAATGGAGTTTAAATTTCCAAAACTCTACAACTGGTAACATGAATGGTGCCATAATGCAAAGCTTCAGATGAATTCTAAAAGCCTAACGTGCCTTAACGTGAGCTAAAAGAAACCAGAACCGCATTTCTTTTTCATACCGAGGCCTCTGAAATTCGATCGGCTGGGCTGGTAATCGAACCCGTCTACATGTTCTCAGCAGTCCAAGACCATACATAGCCTTTGTGGAAGGTATTGCACGTAAGCAGCAACTATTGCGCAATCTTGTAGCAGCATCGATGACGAGGAAGATGAGGACAACAACAGCTGGCTAGGGACAGGCAGGGAAGAGGAAGGAAGGAAGGAAGGAAGGAAGGAAGGAAGGAAGGAAGGAAGGAAGGAAGGAAGGAAGGAAGAGAAGCGGGCGCTTGGCTCACATCACGCGTGGCCTGCGCGAAGTGGCCGGCAGATACATCCGCCAAAGAATGAACGTCAGCTAGGGCCTTCTGCTCAGTAAAAATAAACTCCTGTTTATTGTTGCGCATCGTCATCACTGATTTTGCACACCACAATACTGGTGACCCCGGACAGCGGGCATGGCTGACGACCACTGCAACGTTTCCAATAGTCGGTGCGGAACCACCGTCACGGATGACAGCGATCGAACAACCCCAGTATTACGGCGTGACGTGCTTACTCTTTCCGTGATGCTACTCCAGTACTGGCCAGCGGACTCCCAACTCTGGATTGCTCAAGTAAGCCGCCAGTTCACCATAGCGCAATTTATGTCCCAGACTAAAAAAATTCAACCATCTCATATTCTCGCTGCCGCCCGAGACTGCCAGCAGCTTCGCGACCAGATCCTGCAACCCCCGGCAACAGACCTTTTCGACATCCACACGAACGAACTCGCCAAATGCACGACAATGTCGGAACGGCGATGGCTACAGCAGTTTGCCCATACTTAAAACTCGTAGGTCACAAACTTTCGCAGCTCCTGCGTCGTTTTCAACAGCTTCTCGGAGACAAGGCAACCACCTTCGATCAAGATTTGCTTCGCGGGTCGTTCCTACAACGTTTGCCCACCTCCATCTGTATGGTTCTGGCGACCGCAAACCATTTGCCCGTGTCGCAGCTAGCCCAAATTGCCAACTCCATCAAAGACACATCAAGCCCCACGGTTTCACTCGTGAACGGTTCAGATGCATCAACTGTGCTACCCTCACCCTCCCTTGAAAATCTAGATGGTACATTCTGCGAGGAGATCTGAAAACTGTCAGACCAGATCACCGTTCTATCTTCTCCGCGCCAGCGCTCTTCATCGCAGGGACGCTCTTTCTCGCACAGTCGCTCCCCGTCCTCATAACGGGAGGGTGAATGCTGGTACCATCATACCTTCGGTAACGCAGCGCCAAAGTGCACGGCACCCTGTAGTTTTCAGGGGAACTCCCCGCAGCACCACTAGAAGCGGCGAGTGGTGCTCGTTCCTAAGTAAGCCGCTTTTTCTTCGTGACAGACAAAACCACATGCCTGTGTATTCTTGTGCACACTGCTGTGGAGGTCCGTGTCATCCCATCCACAGCCGTGATTCTCAAGCTCCGCCAAGTCCAGTCAAGACTACAAGCTGCCACTAAGACCACTGCTAAGAGATTTATTAGCAACGGGCGCGAACGGGTAGCTGTCACAAGCGTTCGGCGAAAGACAGCAACCACGAGCTCATGCCGGTAGCGATGGTGCTGTGGCGCAGGCGGCTACTCTTCTTCGTCACAATCGCCCTCCGCAGAAAAAGGCGCCATCCTGGCGGCTTAAGGCGAAGAGACTACTATTGGGTCGTACTACGGCTTGATGCGAGAGACGTGGACGAGTTCGCGGCCGCGATGGCGTAGGTCCGTCGATGGCGTGAGGGGCTCTACGATGTAATTGACGGAGGACGTTTGCTCGAGAACGCGGTAGGGTCCTAGGTGCGACAAGTTTTGAGGAGAGGCCGGGTGTAGTAGCGGGTACCCGAAGCCATACGAGAGAGCCAGGCAAAAAAGTTGGTGCAGAACGGCCGGCAGGTTCACGCCATTGCTGCTGCCACTGGTCCTCGGTGGAAAAAGAGCGGGCAAGCTGGCGGCATTCCTCGGCATGACGAGCAGCTTGAGATAGCGGAGCACGTTCGGACGCGTCAGGTGAATATGACAGAATGGTATCGAGAGTAGTAGAAGGTTCTCGTCCGTATAGGAGAAAGTAAGGGGAGAAACCACCAGTGGCTTGGGTCGCAGTATTGTACGCATACGTCACGAAAGGGAGAAATTGGTCCCAGTTTGAATGATCAGAGGCGACGTACATGGAGAGCATATCGCCAAGAGTACGGTTGAAGCGCTCGGTCATGCCGTTAGTTTGCGGATGGTACGCTGTACTGGTGCGGTGAACGATTCGGCATTCGTCGAGTAGTGCCTTTAAAGCATCGGAAAGAAAGGCACGGCCTCTATCACTCAGAAGTTCGCGAGGGGCACCGTGGCGAAGAACGAAATGTCGTAACAGAAACGAGGCAACGTCGCGGGCGGTGGCAGTCGGCAGAGCAGCTGTTTCAGCATAGCGGGTCAAGTGATCCACTGCAACAATAATCCAGCGGTTGCCTGCTGGTGTGGAGGGTAGCGGTCCGTAGATGTCTATGCCAACACGATCAAAAGGCCGACGAGGGCAGGGAAGGGGTTGTGACGGGTAGACTTGTCCTGGAGGTAATTTTCGGCGTTGGCACTGAGCGCAGGAGCGAATGAACTTTCTGACGTAGTTATACATGCCGCGCCAATAAAATCGGATGCGTAGTCGAGCATAGGTCTTGAAGAGGCCGGCATGTGCGCACTGAGGGTCTGCTTGGAAAGCGTCGCAGATAAGGTCACGGTGATGGCGGGGTATCACGAGAAGCCACTTGCGACCGTCAGAGAGGTAATTACGACGATAAAGAAGGCTGTCGCGAATGGAGAAGTGGGTAGCCTGGTGGCGAAGAGCGCGAGATGGGGAAGAGGGAGATGGATCAGAAAGGATGCTGATGAGAGCACTGATCCAGGGATGCTTGCGCTGCTCCGACGGCATGTTGCGCAGTGCATGAGATGGAACTGTGGGCTCAAGGGCGGATAGGCAAGCGCAATCAGCGGAGACCTGTGAGCGAGAAAGGGCGTCAGCGTCCGTGTGTTTGTGGCCGGAACGGTAGAGGACGCGGATGTCGTACTCCTGTAGCTTAAGGGCCCAGCGAGCAAGTCGGCCAGATGGGTCCTTAAGGGTAGACAGCCAACAAAGGGCGTGATGGTCAGTGACGACATCGAAAGGGTGACCATACAAATAAGGACGGAATTTTCTAAGTGCCCAAATAATGGCTAAACACTCTTTCTCTGTAACAGAGTAATTAGCCTCGGCCTTTGTCAGAGTTCGGCTCGCGTAGGCAACGACATATTCATCAAAGCCCGCTTTTCGTTGTGCGAGTACGGCGCCAAGTCCGACGCCACTGGCATCGGTGTGGACCTCTGTGGGCGCTGCAGGATCGAAGTTGCGGAGGATAGGTGGTGAGGTTAGCAGGCGGCGTAATTTCGTGAAGGCGTCATCACAGGCGGGCGACCAAGCGGAAAGTTCTTTGTCGCCACTTAGAAGGGCTGTCAGGGGTGCACTTATGGAAGCGAAATTTCGAATGAAACGTCGGAAGTATGAGCACAAACCAAGGAAACTTTGAAGCTCCTTTAACTTCTTTGGTTGCGGAAAGTCGGTGACAGCGTGGAGCTTGGCTGGATCCGGAAGGAGGCCGTCTCGTGATACAACATGGCCAAGAATAGTGAGCTTTCGGGCGCCGAAACGACATTTTTTTAAAGTTAAGTTGAAGTCCCGCGTCAGTAAGGCATTTGAGAACTTGCTCGAGACGGCTGAGATGGGTTCGGAAATCAGCGGAAAAGACAACTACGTCATCCAGGTAGCATAAACATGTGTTCCATTTGAGGCCGCGTAAAATATTATCCATCATTCTCTCAAAAGTGGCTGGAGCGTTGCACAGGCCGAAAGGCATTACGATGAATTCGTACAACCGTCAGGTGTTACAAATGCTGTTTTAGGTCGATCAGATGGTGCCAAGGGGACTGGCCAGTATCCGGAAGGTAAATCCAGCGAAGAAAAGAATTCAGCTCCCTGCAAACAGTCGAGGGCGTCGTCAATGCGCCGTAACGGGTAAACGTCCTTGCGCGTTATCTTGCTCAGACGTCGGTAGTCGACGCAGAATCGGATAGAGCCATCCTTTTTCTTAACGAGGATGACCGGTGATGCCCAGGGACTGTTGAAAGGCTGCACAACGCCACGCTTGAGCATGTCAGCAGCCTGGTGGTCAATGACACGGCGCTCAGAAGCGGAAACTCGGTAAGGGCGCTGCCATAAAGGTGTGCGACTGCCGGTATCTATTTGGTGAAAAACGGTCGATGTGCGGCCCAAACCGGAAGCATGGCTGTCGAAAGAAGCGCTGAACCTCTGCAGGAGAGCAATAAGCTGGCTTCGTTCTGAAGATGATGTGCCATCGTGGATGGAGCAGTGGAAAGCGTCGAGGAGTGACTGATCAACCGCAGAGTCACAAGTAAGTGCGCCAAGGTCCGCAGAAGTAGAAACGGTAGGAGTGTCAAAGATGCAAAAGGTGTCGACCGGTTGAACAAGGCCTAGGCATTCACCATGAGATAAAGCTAAAGGGCAGGATGTGGGATTGTCGACGACCATTTTGGTGACGCCATTGCGAAGAGCAAGGAGAGCAAAGGGCAGCGGAGAACATCGGCGGCGAATGAACAGCTCAGAGGGCGTAAAGAGAACAGTGGCATCAGAAATAGCGGCGCACGACACAGGCACAAGCAAGGAAGAGCGTGGAGGGACGGAATTGTCTTCGGAAACAAACAGTTTAACAATGGAAGGGTCGTTTTCGATAGGCTCGACGTCGGGAAGTGCAGAAAGTTCGAGTTCGGCGTGACAACAGTCAATAACGGCGTTATTATTTGCAAGGAAGTCCCAGCCTAATATGATGTCATGGGAACAAGTGGGCAGCACGACGAATTCGACGGTGTACAGTAGACCTTGAATGAAGACGCGAGCAGTACAGGCAGCGAGAGGCGTTATATTTTGAGCGTTCGCGGTTCGAAGGGAGAAGTCGGAGAGAGGCGTCAAAACCTTTCGTAGTGTGCGGCAGAGTTGGGCAGAAATAAGGGATACGGCGGCCCCTGTATCTACAAGTGCCAGGACGGCGATTGCTTCGACAGAGACTTCGATGACGTTGGCGGGAGAGGGACGAGGACTTGGGCATTGCGACGTGAACTCAGTTCATGCCACGGGAACTGCGGCCATCAGTTTTCCTGCTCGGTGGACACGGGACGACGCCGCATCGGAGAAAGCGAGCGACGACGGGGAGATGGTGAGCGGTGAGTAGAGGCAGTTGGGCGGTCAGGGGAAAAAGAAGAGGTAGGAAGGCTGGAAGGCGACGAGGAAAACAGAGCGGGGAAAGGTGCGCTCGCCGGATGTTCTGAAGAGGAAGCATGCCACGACGACAATGGCGCGCCACGTGACCAGCACCACCACAAGCAAAACATGTTGGGCGGTCATCGAAGGTGCGCCACTGGTGGGGGTAAGGTCCGAGTCGCGGTTGAGGATTCGGAAAATGCTGTCGGTCAGGCAGCGGCATAAGAGGAAAATGCCGGCGGTCGTGTAGCGGCATAGATGGCGGCAAAAATGTCGGTGGTCGATGCATAGAGGGCGGCAGGGGCGCTTGTGGACGAGATCGGGAAACTGCTTCAGCGGAAGTGAGAGGAGCCGTGACTGGCGGCTGCTCAACGGCTGGAGGAACGGCTTGAGAGACTTGTTCTTGAATGAAGTCGCGGATCGTAGGATGCAAAGCAGGGGGTGGTTCCTGGACAGAAGATATCAACGATAGCTGGCGGGTGACCTCTGCGCGAACGAATTCCTGGATTTTTATGAAGAGAGCAGCATGGTTGTCGTCGACTCCAAGGCTTGATAGAGAGTCGGCGGGCGGGGTGGGACATCGGGTGTGAAGCCGTTGCCTGAGCAACTCGTCGTAACTCTGGCACAATTCGATCACTTCAGCGACAGTGTGAGGACTCTTCGATAATAGCATTTGAAATGCGTCGTCTTGAATACCCTTCATTATATGTTTGATCTTCTCCTCTGACATCGACGCATTCACCCGTTTGCAAAGGTCGACAATGTCCTCAATGTAGCTCGTGAAGTTTTCTCCGGTCTCTAGGGATCGTGTGCGCAAACGTTGTTCTGCACGAAGCTTTCTTACTGCAGGCCGACCGAAAACTTGGGTAAAGTTGGTCTTGAAGACCAACCACGAAGTGAGGTCGGCTTCATGGTTTAGAAACCATAGTTTCGCAACGTCCGTAAGATAAAATGCGACGTTTCTCAACTTGGTAACGTCGTCCCACTGGTTATGGGCACTCACTCGCTCATAAGGCGAGATCCAATCTTCAGCGTCTTTGTCATCTGTGCCGGAGAAGATAGGGGGATCTCGCTGACGCAAGGCGCCGGCACAAACCAATGTGGCCGGTGCCGTTGGAGGAGCTGGAGGAGTGCGCGCGTCATCGGGCATGATGGGGGGTAGAGGGCGACTCTGAAGTTCCAGGGTGGTCGAAACCCAGCACGTCCACCACTTGCTAAGAGATTTATCAGCAACGGGCGCGAACGGGTAGCCGTCACAAGCGTTCGGCGAAAGACAGCAACCACGAGCTCATGCCGGTAGCGATGGTGCTGTGGCGCAGGCGGCTACTCTTCTTCGTTACACCACCATTGCCACCTATGCGAAACAAGCACTGTCCCTCTACATCGGCCTCCGCAGGATATACCGGTGAATTTTTCAAATTGATCGTGTGGCCTACCCCATGCTGGGTGCGGATTTCCTGCGCCACTACAATCTCTTAGTTGACGTGCACCGCAAACCCCTCGTTTATGCTACGGCACACCATTATTTGCTTGGCATAGCCTCGCGAGTGTCTCTTCCTGCTGTCAATAGCGCATTGCTGAAGTCAGTCTACGTAAAGCTTCTTCAGGAATTCCCATCCTTTCATCGAGCGGCCAACTTCCTTTTGCTAGTCAAACATGACATTCATTACCACCGGCCCGCCTGCCCAGGTTCGAGCTCGTCATTTACCACCTGATCGCTGCAAGATCGCACACCGTAAATTCGAACACATGCTCGAACTCGGGATCATGCGCCCTTCTTCAAGCCCTTACGCGTGCCCACTGCATATGGTGCCAAAGGCGCCACCTGGAGACTGGTGGCCGTGAAGAGATTAGGGTATGCTCAACAATGTTACTGTTCCGAACGGTTACCCACTTCCGCACATTGCTGTTTTCTCTGCACCACTGCCCGGAACAATTATATTGTCCAACATCGACTTTGTGGACGCTTACCATCAAATTTCTGTGGAACAGACGGATATTCCCAAGAGGGCAATCATCAGGCCATTTGGACTCTTCGAGTATGTGCGCATGCATTTCGGTCTTCGCATTTCTGCACAAACTTTTCAAGGATATATCGACACAATAACAAGAGGATTGCCTTTCTGTTTCGCGAACATCGACCATTTGTCTTTAGTCGCGACGCAGAACACCACATCCAAGATCTGGGCCAATTCTTTCATTGCCTCGCGGAATACGGCCTTATCGACTATAGGGCGAAGTACGAATTCGGCGTACTCGAGTTGGACTCCATCGGTCACCGTTTTAACAAGTATGGCATCCACCCCTTTCCGTCAAAAGTCCAGGCCATACAATATTTTTCTCAGCCGTCTTCCATCCGCAAACGGGGCAAGTTTCTTGATCTCATGAATTTCTAGAGCCGCTTCATCCCTAACTGCGCCAGTTTCCTTCGGCCCCTAACGGACATGCTCAAGGGAAACAAATCCAAAATAACTGAACTCATCTGGTCCCCGGAAGCACTAGCCACTCTTGATATCATCAAGACCAATCTGTCTCAGGCAACCCTTCTTGTCCACCCGAGACCAGGAGCCCCACTTTGCCTCATGACCGATGCGTCCAATGTTGCTATTGGAGCGGTGCCCAAACAGTTCGCGGATATAGTCTGGCAGACCCTTGCCTTCTTTTCTCGGAAGCACACATTCACGGAGACCCGCTATAGCACGTTCGGAAGAGAACGCTCTGAATGTGCACGGGTGTACTGCACTTACTTTAGACACTTCACGGAGGTTCGAGAGCTTCACATCAAGACACAGCACAAACAATTGATCTTCGCCATCCGGTCGAATTCTAGAAGGTTTTCACTACTGGAAAGCTAATATCTCGCCTTCTGCCGTAAAACACGTTGTGGGGCTAGTTGGTGCATAGCTTTCAATAGATTAAGCGCCAAAAGTGACAGCACAAAAGAAGACATACAGACAGGTCCTGTCTGCATTTCTTCTTGTGTACTGTCACGTTTGGTGCCTAATCTATTGAAATCTCGCCTTTATGGCAGGGTTCACGACGGCGATAGGCGCGTACATGGAAAGGACAATGCCGCAGCGGACGCGCTGCCATGCTGCGCCTCTTTCATCACTAGGAGTGACAACCCGGTTAGTATCTACTTCTGCGCACTTGCTGTGGAGCAACAAGTCGACACAGAGTAATTGCGATTCATGGAAAACCTGGCGCCTTACATCTCTGTGATGTCCACTTTCCACTTTGTGCCATTCCTATTTTTTGTTATGCGTTCTCGTGCACCACACATCCAGTCCTCCCACTCAATTACCGGTGCACAATTTTCAACACCCTTCATAAACCATTCCACCCTGGAATCCGGCCTACGCAACGTCTGGTGACAGAACGTCTTGTTTGGCCGGGCATCAACAAGGACGTAGGTGCATGGGCCCATGGTTGTCTGATATGCCAACAATCGATGGTTCACCGATACAAAAGAGCACCTTTCGACTTCTTTGCGCCACCATCTGGATGATTCTACAAAATACACAATGACATTTCCAGGCCATAGGCGCTATAAAACGGGAACACCTACCTCCTAACCTGCATAGATCACTTTACGATTGCCACAAGCCTTCCATTTGCCCGACACCAGTGCTGAAATTATCGCAAACGGCTTCGTCGCGGGCTGGGTTTCGCGATACGCCGTACCATCTAGTAATACAACCGACACAGGACGCCAGTTTGAATCGGCAATATTGAATAAGCTGCTGACCCTCCTAGGCACTTCTCGCATACACAACACGATATAGCATCCCATCACAAATGGTTTTGTTGAGCGTTTTCACCACTCCATCAATACTTAGGTCATAACGCCGCCAGACACCACTTACTTTTCCACATCACTATCACTGGTTATGCTGAATCTTCGGGCTACATTTAAGCAGGATCTTCGCAGCACGCCTGCCAAGATGGCTTCTTATTTATTTATTTATTTATTTATTTATTTATTTATTTATTTATTTATTTATTTATTTATTTATTTAGCATATCCTCAGGTCCGCTACGGCTATAGAGGGGAGTGGTTACAAGCAAAACGAGAAACTTCAACAAAGAGGAGCTATAATAAAGCAGAACAGCATATATATATATACAAACACACATAACAAATGGCATCCACATATACAACGTTAGCTATGGCGTTTGTGAGTACAGGTTGAACAATGCGAAGGAAAAGGTTCCTAGTTATACAGTCCTACCTATGACGTTCTTGAATAATCAGGGATCTGCGATGGCGGCAGTCGCCGCGGGAACGCGATTCCAGTGAATGAAAGTGCATGGTACAAATGACTCTTAAAAGCGTTGGATCTGCTTAATGGAATGCCTACCTTAACAATGTGATCCAGTCTGGGCGATACATACGGAGGTGGGAAAATAAGTTTGTTGCGTAACAGCGGGTGATGAAACAACTAATGAAAAAGGCACAGACAGAACATTTTGGTACGTGATGACAAGGACGGTAAGCTAAGGCTAGATTTCATGGCACTGATACTCGCGGTTCTATTATAGTAAGAAAGAATGAAATGAACAGAGTTATTCCGAACCATTTCCTGTGAATGCGTTAGGTTTATATGACCTGGATCCCTGATTGAAGCAGCATACTCAAGTTTGGGTCGTATAAGAGCTGTATAAAAGATTAAATTTAAGTAAGAAGGTGCTTAGGAAAAGTTGCATAGTAAGCAGCCTAGCATTCGGTTAGCGTTACTTATATAGCGATGTGGGTATTCCAAGTGAGGTCGGAGGTGATGTGAAGGGTTACTAAATCTGATGGAGCGTTCTTAAGGGAGTACACAGGTGTACTCAGGTGTAGTCCTAGATACACGCGTGAATTTACTCTTGTTAATATTTAGTTGCGTTAACCATGAGTTGCATGATGCAAAAACGTCGTTAAGGTCAGCTTGAACTCTGGGTATATCTTCATCGTAAGTTATTTCGGTGTAAATTGCATAGTCGTCAGCAAATACGTAAATTTGAGATGAAACACAGGAAGGCAAGTCGTTAATATATGAGAAATAGGAGGGCTCCAAGCACAGAGCCCTGTGGTACATCCGAATAAACAGGACTTAGACTAGAGGTTACTTCGTTAGCTGAGACAAAGTGTGAACGGTTAGTGAGAAAACCTCCAGCCAGTAAAAAAAATTTAGGATCAAGGTTTATTTGGCACAGTTTGTAGGTTAATAAGCTATGGCACACTTTATCGAACGCTTTTGCTAAGTCTAAAAAATTTGGTCTGCAACTAAAGAGCGGTAAAGCAATAGGTTCAGCTTATGCGAGAATGATACTAGTTGGGTTTCACGTGAATGTCTTTTCGGAAGCCGTGTTGAAACTCAGAAAGAAGGGAGCTTTCTCCTAAGAAGTTGGCAATTCGAGAAAACAGAATATGCTCGATAATTTTGCATGGTATTTTGATTAAAGATATAGGCCGATAGTTTAGTGGGGAATGTTTAGTATCTGTTTTGTAGAGTGGAATTAACTTCCCCACCTTCCAGTCAGTAGGCAGTGAAGCTTTGTCAAGTGACTGTTGGAAAGTTTTTGTAAGAATAATGGAACGATATGCGCAAGTGTTTTTTAGAAATTTTGCATTGATTAGGTCACAGCCAGGAGCAGATGAGAGTTTCAATGATGCGATAATTTTTTCTATGCCGATGGGTTCGATTATTAAAGGTTACATTGACGCGTAGTCGTACGATAGTGTAGTTGGGCGTCTTACATAAGCGTGTTTAGAAAATTTACGCGTAAAAACGTCATTTAATACGGATGCACAATCGGCAGTGGCAATTGCGTTATAAGTGCTATCAACAAGGGTTGGAGCACCAGTATGCCTTTCATGGCAATTCTTCCACCCTACCGTTTCATTGCCGTGCCCTGACCCCACCAACTACACCAACAGGCTGTGAGCGTCTTTCCCAACACTTCGTGCTCCTGAACGTCACTGCCAGTACCTCACTGTCACGCCCCGTACCTACGCATCGCATACTCCCGAAGAGGTGGTGACGTCCTCTTAAGTTTTAGTCCGCCGTGACTCCATATGGAAGCCCCTGCAACGCCCTTACGACGGTCCATACCATGTCATTCATTGCACCGACAAACATTTCGCCGCGAACTTAAACGATCCACATGTCAATATCTCTGTCGATCGCCTCAAACCCGCCTTGGTTGTTAACCCACTCCCACAGTCACCGGATAAACAGATTAGCTCAGAGCGAGTTGGTCTTTGCCAGGCATCAAATGTACTTCAACACCCAACACGCCGATACAAACTCCTCAAAGTACCGTTCCAGCGACCTGCACGGCAGCGGCATCGATGTCGAGGAGGATAAGCAGAACGGCGGCTGGCGAAGGAGAGGCCATTGCCTGCGAAGCGAAGCGGGCGCGTGGTTCAGATCACGCCCGGCCGGCACAAGGTGGCCGAGAGATTTATCCGCCGAGCAATGACTGTCAGCTAGGGCCCTCAATAAAAATATACTCCTGTTTATTGTGGCTCATCGTCATCGCTGATTTCGCACACCGCAGTCTCATTAAGTCTAACTACAAACATACCCCTGCTCGGCGACAGCGAAAACGAAAAACTTTAGTCCTCAGTGTGGAAAAATGAACAGATATACTTACCTACATGTTCAAGAAGGTCGAAGTGGTTTTCCGAAATGGACAACCTATCCAGTGCTCCCTTCAAAACTTCTTTGTCAGCTGTACTAAATATCGATAGAAGTACGTGTACCATGCGACTTGGAGGCACTGAAACACACGAAACAAGAATATGTTAGTTGTTCACATTTTCAAAAATATCTGCTGCTTCATTCAGCCAATTCTCATAAAAGCCATGCTTCCGCAAAGCTAACTGCAGTTATAGGAGGCTCATCTACAAATGACATTCTTTCTTCTGTGTAAACTTAAAATAAGCCATGGCTTTTTTACCGAAAATTCACCAGAAAAAACGCCTCGATTTGATTTCAATTTTCATTTTCGCAGTTCGTCAGTAGCGCCAGTGGCAGTTCACCCACTTTATCACCATGATCGGCGGATCATTTGTGATGAACGATAAGCAATGCTTAAAATAGAGGGAGACGAATGGCTACATCATAAGGGCGATAGTTTTCGCGCACACTGTAACTTGGTTAAGAACGAAAAGTGCAGGAAACAAGGGGCACGATTTTCGCTCCTCGCAGCCATACGATGGCAACATGCCAAGAAAAGCATTAGGGAGACTATGTGTGCTTTAGTTGATACTAACAAACAATAGGGCAAAGAAAAATGAAAATGGTTAAAGAGTAAGTGACCTTGTCGCTGGTGGGCGCCGGACCTACATCCTGTTGCGTCTCAACACGGCCCAGAGTGGAGCTGCCACGAGGCAACCCCACCCATCCAGAAGCGCCTGTCCAGAAGTCAACGCAGCGTTGACACCGACGACTGACGGGTCCACAAAAGGAGCCTCGATTAGCACCTTACAGCCTGATCTTCTGATGAAAAGGGCCAACGTCGAATACTGCCGAAGAGCGGCACGCACCTCACATTCCTAGATTGCGACGCGCTTTCTAAATCTGTTAAATTTGCTAAATATGCGGGTCGTATTTAGCACCATCTGAGCTGGAGAACGACGGAACGATGAGTTTGCAATTGGCCGGGACGCAATCATCAGATTCCCTAGTCTAGACGCCTAGGGAATACGACGGTAATAAGAGCGGAGACCTTTCATGCAGAGAGGAGTGGCTGACGTGTTCTGATGTGAACTCAGATGTTTAATATGCTCCTGCAAAGAGTGGACTTCCGTATGTGGAGCCAGTGTAACAATTTTCAAACAAGCCTTTTTCCCTTTATTTCTACTACCGGACGTACTCGTCGATGGGCTTGGTGGATTCCTAGCTCAAACGCCGCCTCATAGACGCAATAGACTGGTTGGCAGCGCTGAAATCAAGAAAAGAGTCCTCACGATCTGGGATCGGCGGACCTGCGAACGTCGCTCTGGGAGACACAAACTTTGCAAGCTCGAGGTAAAGTGCTGACGGAAGAGTGACTTCTGTGGACTTTGGATCAACAGAGCTCCTTTTCGTGGCTCAGGGAGGCACAACAGTCGCACTGGTGTCGGACGGCTCGAGGAAACTGGGGACAAGAGCAACAGAAGGCAGTTCCACGATCTCGGATAGGCGGACCTGGCAACATGGCTCCGCGAGACACAACTTTCGCAAGCTTGAGGTGGGGTGAGTGCTAGAGTGACTACATTTTGCCGCACAGTAAGGACAGGGTTCTGTCGGGCAATTAGGTGTACTTGATCACCACTGGGAGTGCGGTCAATACACGAGAAGTTGATGTCGGCTCTAGGCAAAGCATGGGTATTACAGTGGTAAAGAAAGAGAAGCTGTTGCTCTTGTCAGCAGACTTCGGTACGGATATTAACCATAAGTTTAGAAAGCCTGAAATTCGTACTGCGATTGACAAAGTGGGTTTCAATGAGGACGAGCCCACACATGCATGAAAAAAGATATGTAACGAGAGAAAAGAAAGGAAGCAAGAGACGTGCGAGCAGTGTTAGATACGGGACCGTTTCCTAAGCCTACTTCGAGTTCCCCCAGACCACATCAAATCGCACCATAGCTAATTAGGGATTGCAGAAGCCCGGATACCACTTTCTTGAGGCGCGGCACGTGCAAACAAGTTGGCGGCCCCCACTTCGTGTGCCGCCAGTGGAGCTATTCACTGCTTGACTCTTCCCGAAAGTGAAGCGAGAGCCTGGCACTGTTGCGGGTAAAGAGGGTCCCGAAGCAAGACGGCTGTAATGCACCGTGAAAACCTGGCGTCGACGCCCCCATCCATCTATTGCGACGGCGCATTGCAAGTCAGCAAGGCAAGACCACAGGGGGACCAAGCAGCGACTCTCTTCGCCGGGTGTGACTCTATCGCACGAGCGCCTACCATTGGCTGAAAATGGCGTCACCTGAGCGGGATGTCCCATTGGCCGAACGTGACGTGTCTTCGACACACCGAAGGGCTTAAAAGACGCAGACCGGGAGCAGCAAGGGGGCATTCCTAGAGCATTCCTGGAGCATTCCTTGATTCATCTCTTTCGAGCTTCTTGCCACGGGCCGGAGCGTCCGATTTGCTGCCGGCCCGTAATGATTCTATGACTGTTAATTTCTTCGTCGGCTCACTGTACATAATGTAAATAAGCCTTCCAAGTTTTTCATCCCGACGTCCTCCTCAAGTCTTACAACTGGTTGCTAGTGGTGGGATCGCCTTCAAATGCAACAACTAGTGGCAGCGCTACGGATCAACCTTCGTCGAAAGAAATCCTGAGGAACCCGCAACAACGAAAAAGATCCTTCATCCAAAAGAGTCGCGAGGAACCGGGAAGAACGAAGAAGAGAGAGCCTTCGTCGAAGGAGGTCCTAAGGAATTGGGAGTAGCGAAGAAGAGCGAGCCTTCGACCCAGGGAGTCCTGAGGAACCAGGAACAGCGGACCAATAAACCAGATGGCAGGGTGCTGCAACCGTAAGTGAGCGCGTGGTTTTTTCCTTTTGATTCGCCAGACTTCAAATGTTGTGTGTTCATTTCGATAGTTCGAGGAATCGGGAATTTGTTGCATTGTGTGTTTGCACAAATTAATTAAGGAAAACAGTTCTAACCAACAGTCACGGCAGCTGCCACGGATCTTAGAAGGTTGCCGAGGTTAGACTTGTTGTTGGTGTGCGACGATTTGGGAGTCGAGGCCGACGAACAGATGAAAACGCCAGCTATCATAAAGGCGATTCAAGATAGCGGCAATGATGATAAAAGCATTGAGCTTGCTTGGGAGGTGATACAAGAACCACGGGAGCGTGAGCGTCGTGAACGAGAGCGTGAGTGTCTTGAACGTAAGAGTGAGCGTAAGCGTGAAGAACGCGAGAATGAACGGAAGCGTGAGCTTCAAGAACTTGCTCTTAGGTGTGAGCGTCAAGAACCTGAGAATGAATGTGAACGTGCGTATCAAGAACGTCAGCGTGAGCGTGAGCAAAAGTATGAGAGAGAGAAGGCAGCATTGATCAAACAGATACAATATTGTGATCCGTTAAAGGCACAGATACAACGGCTGTCTGAAAATTCTGTAGGTAGGACAGAGCAAAATAATGAGGAAGTATCTGGCGGATTCTCACAAAAAGCCGACGAGAAAAGTAGTGCCTGTGAGATTAGCGGCCTATTCATAGGTGAAGGGAAAAGGCTAGCTGCTAACGATTCCTCAGTGGCAAAAGAGGCCGTTAAAGGCCGCAGTGAGAGCGACGAGGTGCTGTGCCAACAGAGCACTGTAGAGACAGCTAGGCCAGCTGTGAATGAATTGGCGCAGTCACCACGCGTCTGCGTCGCATGTAACATCAGCGAGGTAGTTAGTGAAGTACAGGGCACTGTTGACCCGACAGACACGGGCACCCATGTCAGGTCAGATCTGCGTGCTGAAGTGAAGTGCAAGCTGGATGATGCCGTTGAGGGTAATTCTCAGGATTGCGAGCTGCGTAGCTCAAGAGAATACACCTGCATTGTTCAGGGATCGGTGCCGCTCTCCGCCAGTCTAGATAGCCTAGATATTGATGATTCAGTTATTAATCATTCGGACTGTGCGCGTGAGACAGCGATCGATACCGACGGGCTGCGTGTCGATGCACAGCGTGTGCTGGGCAATGCAGTAGAGGGCTGTTCGCAAGAGTGCGAGTTGCATGACTCGAGTAAAGCCTGCTGCATTGTTCAAGAGTCGGTTGAGCTGTCCGCCAGTCGAGGTAGAGAGAGTGTTGATTTAAATGAAAATCAATCAGACTGTGCGGGTAAGAGACCGATACGGGCCGATGAGAGGTGTAACTGCCAGCACGAGGCGCCAGAAGGTGACATGAAAGAGAATTCAAAGAGAAAGCGCCGCAGAAAGAAGCGCCCTAAAGCTGGAATGCGGTGACTAATGTAGCGCCGCCAACGACGGCGAGAGACCCAAAAGGGCGGGGCGCGAGGAAAAGAAAGGTGCGGTAGTCACTGACGATGCTGACGCATCAAACACGTTCGAGCCGCCGGTCAAAGGGGTACCGAGAAGCATGTTCTGCACGGACGCGCACAAATGACACGGGGCAGTTAAATTCGTCGTCGTTCCATCGTTCTTTTCGAAGCTCAGCATGCAGTACAAAGAAGCGCAAGGTGGCAAAACGAGACCAGGTGGGGAATAGCGACGGGGTCAATCGAGTTCGTGTTGAAAGCGGGGCGCCAGGACGCAAATTGGCAGGGGACTGTAACGTCTTGGGGGAGCTGATAGTGAGTCAGCCCTTTTAGTGTTCCTCGGCAGCCAGAATAGCCTTCAAACCGCGACCATATCGGGTACGGCTCAAAGTATGAGTCAGACGTAAGCACTTGGAACGGGAGGCCAAGAGAGCTTCCGTAGAAGTAAAACGTTCTGTTTTGTCTTATTTTTTGAGCATCGGATAATTTTCGCGATTTAAGTTTCTTTCAATATGTAAAAGTATGAGCTTTGTTTGTGTTTTTGTTTGAGAAGCTCGAAATTTGAAAGATGCGTTTTTTTGTAAACATGTAGTATCGCGAGGTGTTAATTAATAAGTAGATAGGCTTTCTTTTTTTTGTGTGAGTAACCTGAGTTTCAAGGTTATCGGTGAGAGGCCTATCGTAGCGCGCGTGTGTATTAGTTAACCTTCTTTTTCTTATGCGTTTTTTTATTTTCTAAGGTTAACCACGTAGGTTTTCAGTGAGTGCATGATTTTCACTGAGAAGCTTTCTTAGTTCCATTAGCGCGTGTCCTGTGCGGAAGGAAGGAAGCAGATTTTTGACTGGGTTGCACGTGTGCGTTGAGGGCAGCCGTATTCTAACTTCTTTGGTGAGCATGCGTGGAACGAGTTATTAGGAGACGCAATTTTTTTTAAAGGGTTCTGCGGAGTGCGTAAGTTGCGCAAGTTTAGTTGCTCGGTTAAGTTACGTGTCCTGGTTGGACTAGAGAAAGACACGTGAGTAAGCGTTATAAAAGATTTGCCTACGACCCAAGTACGCGTTCTGATTGGTGACCACAAGGCTAGCGCGCTTGTGATTGCCTACTTGTGACGATGACCAGACTGTTCAGTGGCACCGATACGTGCGATAAGTACGCAACTGCGACAGGTTGGAAACATGCTGTTCGAGTAGTTAGGCCACTTAAGTTATGTTCGGCTGTTTTCATTGTTCGTTTGCAACGGCAACGACCCATTGTTTTACTACAACAACGACACTCTGGCCTTGTCGGCATTCGGGGAGAAATGGATAGCGGTTTCGAAAAGTGGTGGGAACTGCTTTGTCAAAATTTGGGAAATAAAAGGTCAGGGTTCATTTTGACTCAGTAATAGCCTGGCGAGTCAGGGGTGAAGAGCCTGCGCTTACACGTGGTGCAGCGTTGTGTTGTTTTGTTTGTTTGACGTACGCTCTCCAGGGCCAAGCATCCCGAAGTTCGTCAAACGAGGCTCGACACCAGTACCCTGCAGGTTCTTTCAGCGTTCCTCATGACCAGCGAATTGAGTTCACCGGCCATACCGAACTACCGGGGCGAGGACGAGCTGTTAGATACGGGGCCGTTCCCTGAGCCTACTTCGAGTTCCGCCAGACCACATCAAATCGCACCACAGCTAATTAAGGAGCGCAGAAGCACGGATACCACTTTCCTGGGGCGCGGCACGTGTAAACAAGTTGGCGGCCCCCACTTCGTGTGCCGCCAGTGGAGCTATTCACTGCTTGACTCTTCCCGAAAGTGAAGCGAGAGCCTGGCACTATTGCGGGTAAAGAGGGTCCCGAAGCAAGACGGCTGTAATGCGCCGTAAAAACCTCGCGGCGTCGCCCCCATCCATCTATTGTGACGGCGAATTGCAAGTCAGCAAGGCAAGACCGCAGGGAGACCAAGCAGCGACTCTCTTCGCCGGGTGTGACTCCATCGCGCGGGCGCCTACCATTGGCCGAAAATGGCGTCACCTGAGCTGGCTCTCCCATTGGCCGAACGTGACGTGTCTTCGAGACACCGAAGGGTTTAAAAGACGCAGAACGGGAGCAGCAAGGGGGCATTCCTAGAGCATTCCTAGAGCATTCCTTGAATCATCTCTTTCGAGCTTCTTGCATTGGGCCGCAGCGTCCGAGTTGCTGCCAGCCCGTAATGACTCTATGACTGTTATTTTCTCAGTCGGCTCACTGTACATAATGTAAATAAACCTCCCAATTGTTTCATCCCGACGTCCTCCTCAACTCCTACAGCAGGAAAAGAAGTAGCGTGGGAGGAAACAAATAGTAGAAGAGAAAAGAAGGCGGGCTGAAACTGAACTCGCGAAAATAAGACTAGAACAGGCAAGATTAGCGCGCAGGGCGGGTGGGGCGCCACCGCAAACGGAAAGTCACCAGAAAGGGCCTGGTCGTACCAGGCAGTGCATTCGTAGTCGCATTCCTAAAATGCAGGTTGAGGGTAAGAATGGTGCAGGGGGTATATAGCGAGGGGAATGACCTAGGTGTCCTTTGTATTCCCTGGCGGACAAGTTTGAGAAGATCTTTCAGACAGCGCCCGCCTCATGTACGACTTAAAGAAGTGATCCAGCCGTAGGCTATTCAGAATGTCTAACGGCGATACAAGTTTTGCGAAAACAATATATTGGTTTTAACAGCTCACTGACATTCTGAAAGGGATAGCTTGCACGGGCGTAAATTTTAGAAACTTTGTTTTCTCGATATGTCGTTCTTTCTCTTAAGCAAATAAGTTTCTTTTGTGTGTGTGTGAGATACGCTTGTAACGCAAAGTCTAGGGTATTTGTTAGGAGCCGCTAGTGGCGCGCTTAAGCGTCAGCTCGCTTTTGCGATGGTTCGTGAGCTTTTCTTTTCAAAGTAAAATGTGTTATTTAGAGGAGCCGTAGTTTAACCAGACAAGTTTAGAAAGTTTTTGTACCCATTCATTTAAAGTGTGTCTTCCTTGGTCATCGAGAGGCAAAGAATTACTGCATGTCTTGCACCTGTATTCATAATACAGCAGCGTTTTGAGTACCGTTTAGAGCGTGCGTAAACGAATTTAGAAACGAGCTTGAATATTCTTGTAGTTTTAGGCGCGTAATTTACGCAACATATGTTTTTTAGAGTAGGTCCTTTGTGAAAAGTTGAAAGAAAACGTTAGTGCGTAAGTCGCAGAAAAGTGGAAGATAGCGGAGCCTTATTCAGACTCTGTGGATTGTTCTGGGAGAAAAGCCTTGTTTTCACGGCCTGTGCTGGCCTCACCAGACTTTTGCAGAAAATACATTCTCTGGTGCGACGCCAGCGACCGTGGTCTAGATGTCGTCCTTAGAGCGTGCGTAAAAGAATTTAGAAATGAGCTTGAATATTCGTGTAGTTTTAGGCGCGTAATTTACGCAACATATGTTTTTTAGAGTAGGTCCTTTGTGAAAAGGAGAAAGAAAACGTTAGTGCGTAAGTCGCAGAAAAGTGGAAGATAGCGGAGCCTTATTCAGACTCTGTGGATTGTTCTAAGAGAAAAGCCTTGTTTTCACGGCCTGTGCTTGCCTCACCAGACTTTTGCAGGAAATACATTCTCTGGTGCGACGCCAGCGACCATGGTCTAGATGTCGTCCTTGCGCATTACAAGGGAAGCGATGAAGAGCCTCCAGTGCTGTACCTCAAGCAAGATGAGTTTATCACCTGGGAGAAATAGTGCTTGTGCGTAAAAGCTTGTCCAAGCTTTTCCATTGAAAAGTTTGGGTGCTGTTTTCAGCGCACAATATTGACGGTCACGACCGACCATTATCCTCCTGCGATGGCTCTAGCGAATGTCGCGAAAAACGAGCGACTGTTCGGGTGGAGTCTCACCTTGCAGGAATACGACTTCGAGGTCTAGTATAGGCAGGGGAGGTAGAATAAGAATGCGCATGGTCGGAGCCAGGAATTTCAGGCAATAAACTTAGACTATCTTTTAGGAACGTGTTTTGTACAAATCGCAATCGAAGTTAGTCAAATATGTCACAAAGACAGAAATATATTTCTGTCTTTGCGAGAGCTCAACACGATAAAAAATGAGCGCGACAGATAGAGGGGTAGAACATTGTAAAGCGATGCGGCGATCATAACGTCTGGTAGGCGTGTCGCTGGGGCACGCCGACCAGTGGATATGTGTTCGTGTGTATTCCTTGGCAGAAGGACAGGCTCTAGCGAGGGATGGGTCCTCGAGGTGCAGTGTGACATGAGCCATCACTTCTAGAACAGTCCCCGAGGTCACGACCGAACATGGACGCCTCGGGGAACCTCACAGCTGGTCACTCTGAAATCAAATCTCGGCGGAGGTGTCTTTATGTCTCAACACGACCAAAGGTATTTATTAGGCGTTTGCCATGATGTAATCCCAGCCATCGATCTGCGCCTATCTAGAAGTGAACGCAGCGTTGACACCGACTGCTGACGGGTCCGCAAAAGGCCCCTCTACCTGTACCTGAGAGCCTTAATTAATGAGGAAATGGGCCAACGTCGAAAGCTATACCGAAGAACAGCGCCGGCCTCGGATTCCCAGATTTCGGTGCGTTGGCTAAATCTCCTAGATTTACTAAATAGGCCGAATATGCTAAATATGCTAAGTATACGGAGCACATTTAGCATCATCGGAGGTGGAGTGCGGCGGAACGATGCGATTGTGATTGGCCTGAATACATTCATAAGATTTCCTAGTCTAGGCCCCTAGTGAAGACGACGGTAATAAAAGCGGAGACCTTTCGTGCACAGAGGAGTGGCTGGGGTGTCCTGATGTGTGTGTGAGAGAGAGAGAGAGAGAGAGAACATTTATTTGAACCATCGAGGTGGTTGCTCTTGAGGTCGAGTAGGTGGTGTCCTCATTGCAGGACTCCACTGGCCATGGCTGCTCGACGTACTTGCTGGACGAGAGCTCCTTCTCCCGCCAGGGTATCGCCGGTCAGCTGCACCTCCCACCGCTCAAATGACGTGCTAGGCGTCTTTAAGTGTTGAGGTTTGGCCCCGCTCCCCCACGAAATGTGGAAGAGAGTAGGGCGTGTGTCGCCGCACCAGGGGCAGATGCCGCGCTATGTATGTAGGAACATTTTACTATATCTGTGTAGGTTTGGAAATGTGTTTGTCTGAATAAGTCGCAGAGCTACGGCATCTTCAGTGCTGAGCTTTCTGTGAGGCGGAGGATAAATACTGCGGTTGAGTCGCTGGATCTCGACTCAGTCGCAATAATTGGAAGGCAGGGGCATGAAGTAAAGGTTGGGGACTGATGAGACGATTCGTCTTGCCCCGCTCGGTTGATTAGCGCTCGAGCTAAGGCGTTCGCCCTTTCGTTCCCCTCCAGACCCGCGTGGCCCGGCGTCGACGTGATTTGATGGTATTCTTGCAGCCTCGGGCCTAGAATCTGAGCCACCAGCAGCGGTGTTCGTCCGTTGGTAAAGTTACGGCAGGCCTGTTGCGAGTCGGTAACGACATGGACTTCCCTGGCTACTCTGTCTTCTTGCTTTATTACCAGCGCCGCGCCTATGGTCTCAGCCGCAGCTGGGGTCTCTGCCCTCACGAAGGCTGCGAGGGTCAAGGATTTGCCTCTCCCTTTCACGGCGGCTACCACGAAGAGGCCCCCTACAGGGTACGCCGCCACGTCCACGTACGTTACGTACGGGTCTCCCTTGAATTGTCGGGGCTGTATGTCGACGCGAGCCTCGCGTCGTCCTTCATGGAGTTCATGGCTCATGTGCTTCGGTATCGGGTTCGCCTTGATCTTGCTTCTGACCTCAGGCGGAAGTGATCGTTGCCCATCGAGCGCACGGAGCTCCGTTGCCGATCCGGTCCGGTGGAGGATGGCCCTGCCCGCCGCCGTCTTCTGTAGTCTGGCCTTTTGCGAAGCCATAACCGCGTCCGACGGCTCAGCGAAGGCGTTGTGGATCCCGAGGGCCGCTAACTTCTCGTTTAAGGTGGTGATAGGGAGACCCAGGGCCGTTTTGTACGCGCCTCTGATGATGGCATCGACTTGTTCTTGGTCGCGTTTGTTTAGCGAGTGATAGTGATATGGCATGCTATACGCTATTCTGCTGATCACCAGAGCCTGGAGGAGGCGAAGCGTGTCCTCTTCTCGCATGCCCTTGCGGCTTCTTGTAATTCGTTTTATAATCCGCGATATGTGAACTGAGACGTCTATTAAGCTCCTGCATAGAGTGGGCTTCTATATCTGGAGGCAGTGTAAATAAAGACAAATAAACCCTTTTTCCTTCATTCCTACTACTGCAGGTATTCCTAGGTGGGCTTGGTGGATTCCTGGCCTAAACGCCACCTCGAGCCGCAACAACCATCTGCCTTAGCGTTGAGTGATCTACCAATTAAGTTCCGGCAACTGTATACGCACACCAAAAATGTTCAATATGAATAATGTTATGTGTCATACTACATCTCTGTGTAAAGAAAAGAACAACATCAGAAAAATCTTACACCCGTACCTTCACTCCAAAGGTAGCTCATCAGACTTTCGGCCAGGCTAACACCCCCTGCGTACATATTTTCACTTCCACTTAGGTTGGCAGTTTTGATGTCAACGTAGAGGAGTAGCATTTTGTTCCTGTATCGTCCATTTTCTGTCGTGAGAAAAAGACACTGTTAACATCCGTGAATCTATAAAATGCAGTATAATAGCCTATTGTAGCGCTTTTTACCAAAACAGATGTAGCTACGAATACGCATACAGAAGTAGTGCAAAACATACACGCGGGAGTCACCGCAATAAGAGTAACATTTCTTGCAGCTTTGTTCTACCGTAAAGCATTGAAAACACTTCATTGTGGTGGTTATATAAGTTTTAAAGAATAATTTCGAACTCTAAAAACGTAAGTAAGGTAACTCACCCTGATTTTGCCGAATGTAACTGATGGTTATGTCGCGGGAAAAATACTGGTATAAGATAGATAGATAGATAGATAGATAGATAGATAGATAGATAGATAGATAGATAGATAGATAGATAGATAGATAGATAGATAGATAGATAGATAGATAGATAGATAGATAGATAGATAGATAGATAGATAGATAGATAGATAGATAGATAGAAACAGAACAGTGTGAGTTAGAGCAAATAAATCTACGAAATAAAATTTTGAGAAACATCAAATGGTCGGAATCACAGCAATTCGATACCCAGAGCCAAATAATAAAAAATTACGCAAAAATAGCAAAAATTTAGTCCACGTTAGAGACCCGAGCTGTAGCGGCGCCGACAGTGTGGAACAAACGGAAGAACGGAGTAAGTCAAAACTGCTTCAATTCAACTCAAATCAGCTTTAATTTCAATTGAGCTTTATTTTTTCTTGATTACAAGGATTGAGCAACCGCATAAAGGCTACTGCCCTGAGAAGCTTCACGGAGCCGACTACTCGCTTCTTTAGCAGCAATGAACAGCTTGAGATCAAAAAACGTGCTTCGCACAAGGATCTAATAAACAAATATGCACGTCATGCATGAGTGAATTAAAGCTATATACAGGTACTTGCGCTATACGTTAGTGGGGACAAAGTCAGCTTGCTTCAATCAATAAGTGACTCTCAAGACACTTCATCCTGTCTGGCACAGTTGTTGTTTTGTGCGTTAGTGTGTGTGTGTGTGTGTGCGTGTGTGTGTGTGCGCGCGGTTGCGTGTGTGTGTGTGCGTGTGTGTGTGTGTGCGCGTGTGCGTGTGCGTGTGTGTGTGTGTGTGTTTGTGTGTGTGTGTGTGTGTGTGTGTGTGTGTGTGTGTGTGTGATTTTTCAATGTCGTCTGCTGTCAATGAAATTTGCTGCGTATTTTCTCAACACGTCTAAAACCAAGCTAATGTCATTTACCAACCATTCCACTCGACTTCCTACCACCTACTTTCTCAGTAGTTCTAGAGTAGAACTTGCGCCAACTTGCAAGTATCTTGGCCTTCATCTTCAGTCTGACTTTACATGGCATTACCATATTAACACCGTCTTAGCATCAGCTAACCGAGCACTCGGTCTTCTTAAGCGTAACCTCAAGCACGCACCTTCCCAATTAAATAAACTTGCTTATATCACGCTGATCCGCCCAAAAATTGAATATGCTTCTGCCATATGGGGTGCCGATCAAGCATACATAATCAACAACATTGAATCCATGCAAAACCGTGCTGCTCGCTTCATCTTTTCCGATTATTCACGCTTCACTAGCGTCACATCGTTAAAACAACGTGTCGAGTGGGGAATCACTATCACGTCGACGCCAGTTTGCTCACCTAACCTTATTTCATAAACTTTATAACCATTCCACGCTTCACGAAGACTTCTTTTCACCACCCCCTGCAGTTCTCCCGCACCGTGACCACGCTAACAAAGTAAAAGGCATAATGTGCCGCTCGTCACTCTACGCAACATCATTTACTCCTCGCACAATAATAGAATGGAATAACCTACCATCACGCATAGCTACTGAAATTAACTTACCATCTTTTCAAACTTTGTTGCAAGGAAACGCTTACCGGTAGCAGATTAGATATTACTTATGGTTAGATGCACATATTAACATATTACGTAAAATGTTCTTGTGTTTTCATGACTAAGTGCATATACCCCTTGTTCATATCTATTTATTTTATGTTCCTTGTGTGTATGTTTATTTGACGTAGTTTTGTTTCTTGTGTATATTTCATGTTTGTGCCCCCCCCCCTATTTAATAGCCTCGTGTGAGGGCCCCTAGGGGTAATGTAAATAAATAAATAAAAACAAATAACACTTCCTCCTCGAAAAAATTCGACGGAACCCAGCTCCGGACAATTGTGGACTATAATGCGTTTAGCAATGAATCAATGTAGCGACAGAACGTATTACCACCGGAGAAACGAATTATCTAAGGGGCGTGTACTGCAGCAGGATTTCTCCATCGCGTTTCCCTAAGAACAGTTGGTGCCACGTGGCACCACCACCGCGAAGCCTACGCGCGTGGGCTTCAAAATTCATGACGCACCGGTGTGTCCTAGCGCTGAGAAATGCGTAATATGGCCTCCGAGATCCTCTCGCGTGCTTTTCTCGGGATATGCTGCGCCATCTGGTAGAAATGGCAAAACTTGCACGCGTAGCCTCCGAGACGAGAAGCGTGGCCCACCAGTGGCTGCTCACGCTGAGAATTGTTTCTTCGACTGCTGCATACTCAGTTACGCATACTCTTTGGCCCAACTGAGCTAGCAATTCACCGAAGAGTGGCACATACTGTGCTTTCATGGCCCAGTTCCCTTAAGGGTTGGTGTGAAAGCCCTTTATTCAAACGTATATCATGCGAAGCAAACAAACAGACACCAAGGAAACCATAGGGCAAAGTACTTGCACTTACTAACTGAATTAAAGAAATTATAAATTAATAAGAATGAAAGTGGATGAAAAACAACTAGCAGCAGGTGGGGAACGATCCCACGTCTTCGCATTACACGTGGGATTGTTCCCCACCTGCGGCAAGTTCTTGTTTCATCGGCTTTCATTGTTATTAATATATCATTTCTTTAATTTAATTAGTAAGTACAAGTACTTTCCTTTATGTTTAACTTGGTGTCTTTGTTGTCTTCTCATGACATGATTATTAAAAATCCAGCCCCTCGGTTAACCGTCTTTCTAATCGTTCATTTAAATGTGGCACATAGCCCATGCATCTGTGGCGCAGCTTGCTAATGTATCCGATTGCTGTGGAACCCTTGTGACCTGGGTGCGATGCCGCTCATCAATCACTAAGAAAGTCTTAAAAGGTCCTGCTTGTCATTGTAGAGTGGCGCATCCAAAGTGGCACATACCAAGTTTCCAAAGTTGGCGTCAAAGAGCTTCATTGAAGGCCAGCACGGACTGAGCGACGCATACCCACTGCTCAAGTAGGCATCAGAGAGAGAGAGCGTAAACTTTAATTTCAAATCAGCAAGATTTGAGTCCGGCGTCCTTTAGTGGGTCTGGGCACCCGCCGCGGACGCGGTTCCGAGACCTTGTCTCGAAGCGGCTTCCTCGGCTCGCTGGACGGCCCAGAGTTGTGCTGTCAGGTCAGAGCTGAGCAGTGCGGTCATCCAGCGTGACTGGAGGCTGGCGGTGGAAGAGACGGAGGGATCGGCACTGCCCGACTTGTTTGTTAGGTCCCGACACTCCCATAGCATGTGATTTAGTGTGGCAACCTCGCCACACGATGTGCATCTGTTTGTAGTGTACATGTCTCGATACATGGCGTGCATGAGTCTGGGGTTTCTGTAAGAGTCTGTTTGTAATTGTCTGAAGTGTACTGCTTGCGTCCTGTCTAACATAGCGTGAGGGAATGGGTATATGCGTCTTTGTAATTGGTAGTGTGCCGTGATGTCGTGAAAAGTGGTCATACGATCCTCCCTTGCCCAGACGTTTGCAGTACCCCGCGGGGGCTCTTCCTCCGATGCTGCTCGGTGAGTCAGGCCTCGAGCAACGCCGTGAGCCGCTTCGTTGGGGGTGCTCATTCCAGTGTGTGCCGGGATCCATAGCAAATGCCTTCGGTTATCAACGTCGGCCTCTCCCTGGTGTATGGGATGTCGCTGGAGTATCTGATACGCCTCTTGCGAGATGCGCCCATTTGCAAAATTGCGAATTCCCGTTTGCGAGTCACAGATCACGTATGTAGCTTTGGTTTGTGTGAGGGCCAGTGCTATGGCCGCTTCCTCTGCCGCTTCGGCATGTGCCGTGTTCACGGTGACGCTCGTGAGGTGGTTGCCTCGGTGGCTAGTAACTGCTGCAACGAAACTCTTCCTGTCTCGATAGCGGGCTGCGTCGGTGAAGACCGCCTCCTTGTCGTTAGAATAACTTTGTTCATTTGTTGTGCCCTGGCTTTACGCCTCCCCATGTGGTGTTGGGGGTGCATATTGCGAGGCAATGGGGGTACGTATAGGTGCTCGCGTATGGGTCTTGGAATGTCTACTTTGACGCCGTGTTGCGAGTGGTATGTGATGCCGAGATTTTCAAGCACGTGTCTGCCCGGGCAGGTCTTCGATAGGCGTTCAAGTTGGGACACTTGTTGCGCCTCCACGAGTTCTTCGAGCGTATTGTGTAGGCCTAGTTCTAAGAGCTTGGTGGTGCTAACTCCAGGCGCAAGTCCCAACGCACATTTGTACGCCTTGCGTATGAGCGCGTTGATCTTGTTTTTTTCCGCAACCGTCCAGTTGTGAAACGCTGCCGTGTACCTTATCTGGGAAATGATGAAGGCTTGTATGAGTCGGATGACGCTGCCTTCGCGCATGCCCGCGTGTTTGTTGGTGATGCGTCGAATGAGCTGCATCGTGCTGGTGGCCTTTGCCGTTATCTTGCGAAGTGCTTCGCCATTGCCACCCTTATGCTCTATCATCATTCCTAGTACCCGGATTTTCTCTACTATCGGGATGGGTAGGCCATTTGATGCCGTTAATTGGATCTTTTGCTTTTCCAAAGGGGTGTAGCATTTAGGTGGGCGCCCCTTTCTGACTGGTGTATACAGCAGCAGTTCGGATTTTTCGGCCGAGTAGGCGAGGCCCGTGCCCACGAGGTAGTTTTCTACGCATTGGATGGCCTGTTGTAAACGTTGCTCGATCGCTCCGTCGCTGCCCGTTGTCGTCCAGATCGTAATATCATCCGCGTATAGCGTGTGAAGCAGTCCTTCGATTTTAAACAATCGGTCGGGCAACCCCAGCAGGACGAGGTTGAAGAGCATTGGCGAGATCACCGAGCCTTGCGGGGTGCCCGAGCTGCCGATGTTGATTTGCTCTGACTGTAGTTTCCCCACTCGCATGCGAGCGGTTCTTCCCATGAGGAAGTCTCGGACGTAGTTGTACGTGCGCAGGCCGAGATTTAGATTGTCTATTTGTCGCAATATGGCATCGTGGCGAACGTTATCCAAGGCCCTCTTCAGGTCCAGCCCGAGGATGGCTCTCGTCGAACGCCCCGGATTGTCTATGATTTGGTGTTTTAGTTGCAGAAGGGCGTCTTGCGTGGATAGATGTCTTCTGAACCCAATCATGGTGTGTGGAAATAAGTCGTTGTCCTCGAGGTAATCCGTGAGTCTATCGAGAAACGCGTGCTCCATTAACTTGCCCACGCAGGACGTGAGGGAGATGGGGCGCAGGTTCTCCAGCTGTAATTTCTTGCCGGGTTTCGGTATCAGTGTAATATTTGCTTCTTTCCATTGCCGGGGTAGCTTGCCGTGCGCCCAACACTCGTTAATGTATTTTGTTAGTTTCTCGATCGATCCGTAATCGAGATTGCGTAGTGCCCTATTGGGTATTCGATCGGGGCCAGGGGCCGACTTGGTGTTCAGCTTTACGAGGGCCGTCTGGATTTCGGCAACGGAGAATTCCTCGTCTAGGGTGGCGTTGCTTTCTCCTGAGTAGTCTGGATATATTTGCGGTGGCGTTTGGGATATGTAAAGGCGTTCCGCATCCCGTAGGAATTGTTCTTACGTTCCCCCGTAAGCGTGTATGATTTTGTATATGCCTTGCATGTGTGTGGTCTTGGTGTTGGCGGGATCGATCAGGTACCGCAGTATCTGCCACGTGCAACGCGTGGTGAGTTGACCATCCATCTCCGCGCATTTCTCTTCCCATTGTTGATGTTGCAGGTTAAGCGCGTGCTTTTCTATTTCTTTGTTGAGCTGTGCTATCCGTTTACGCAGTCTCCTATTGTGTCTCTGTTGTTTCCATCGGTGCTGCAGGTTAGTTTTGGCTTCCCACATGTGCAGCAACCGGGAGTCTATTGTCTCGAGCCCAGCTGTCGACGGGATCGTTTGCGTCATGCGCTCGATATCCCACCGCAGTTGGTCGGTCCACTGTTCTATATCTGTGATGTCTTCCATCTGTTGCTCATCACGATGTTTGCGTAGCCGATTCCAGTTGGTGATCTTCATTTGACGACCGGCATTGTGTTCCTGCGGACCGCCTTCTGCTTCTAGGGAAATAATGTATTGATCGCTCCCCAAGTCTTGCATGGTGTTTGTCCAAGTGACTTTGCGTGTGTTGCACGTGAAAGTAAGGTCCGGCGTCGTGTCAGTGCTTACGCTGCTGCCCTGCCTTGTTGGTGCCGCGGGGTCGGTGACCAGCTCGAGTCCGGCGTATTGCGCCGTTGCCCATAGATGGGTGCCTTTGGGGTGATCGTGATTGTAACCCCACGCCGTGTGCGCCTTGTTAAAGTCCCCCCCAATGAACAGCTGTTGCCCCTTGGCGGTGTCGATTGCCCGTTTGAAGAGGACATGGAAGCGGTGCTGGCGGCATCTGGGACTGCTGTAGACGTTGAGTACGAAGATGCTATTGCGGGTCTTGCGTGGTGGAATTAATTCTACGAGAACGTTTTCGATGTCTCTGATTTTCGTATCGTGTTCGATAACTGTGTGCGCTCGCTTGACCAGTGTGGTGACGTTTGGTTTCTCCGCCTTGCCTGTTATAGACTGGTACCCCGCGAGTTTGGCGGGACCGTTCGTTTCCTGCAGTATGATGACGCCTGGGCGTTCGGGGATCGTTTTCAGGTATTGTTGTAAGTGCGCTCGTTTGTTTTGGTAACTTCTGCAGTTCCACTGCCATATCGTGTGTTTGTGTTTCGATGAGTGTCGGGCCATGCTTATATCTTGTTACATGTATTGCGCCGCTTCCCTATGCGACGGTACGATCGTGCTGTTTGCGGCTTCTAATCTCGACAGTCTGAGGTGAACACTCTCCAGGCTCCGCTGGATGGTACGCGTGATGGACGCGATGATAGTTTCCTCGAGATTGCTTAAGCGAGCCTCGAGTGCATCTATTCGCGCGTCGCGTATCGCCGCGCGCGTGCGCTTGGGTCGTGTTGCCTCTGTAAGGGTGGGAGTGGGTCTTCGTTTGGTATCGGGGAACTCGACCTCGTCGTCCTCTATGGGTTCCTCTTCTGTTCCCTGCGTGGCCTGAGTGGTCTGTGAGGGAGCGGGTCTGCGTTTAGTGTCGGGGTATACGACTTCGTCATCCTCTATGGGTTGTTCTTTAGTCTCATGCATGGCCTCTGTATCGGTACCGCTCTTCACGGCATGCTGGAGTTGTTGTATGAGGTCGTCTTTTTCGCGAATCTGTGTCTGCATGTGTTCTATTTGCTTCTGCAGCGCTTGTATCGCCTGTGTTAATTTAGTTACCTCCGTCTCTGTTTTAGCGGGTGCTTTGTCGCCAGCCTTCGTGGTTGGTGCTCGTTTTCCCGTGACCGCATCTGCCCAGCTCACCTTCTCGGTGGTTTCGGTGTCTCTTGTTGAGGTCCTTCTGGGAGTGCGGCTGCGAGACCGGCGTTGCTGCTGCTGCCGCGGGTTTGGGGTGCGACTCCGGGACCGGGAGCGACCTCGGCTGCGGGTCCTGGATCTCGAGCATGGCTTGCCGGCGGGGCTGGTGGCTTTGGCGGCCGCCTCCGCTTCCTCGGCGGCCCTGTGTCGTTCCCATTGCCTCTTTGTCACGACGTAGATGGTCTTGTACCTTGCGCGGCAGTTGCGATCCGCTGTCATGTGTGTTCCCCCGCACAGCTTGCAACGTGGGGAGCACTGGTGGTTGGGGCCTGGGTTGAGGGCGTCACAACCACGGCACACTTTGTCCTGAGGATTGGGGCACACGTCCATGCGGTGACCGAGTCTCCCGCAGCAGTGACACATGTCGACTTGCTTGCGATACAGGGTGCAGCGAAGTAGGGCGCCGCCGTACCTGACGTAGGAGGGCACTCGCGGTCCTTGAAAGGCCACTATGACCGTCTTGGTATTACTGAGCCGTTTGGCTGCCAGGGCGTCGGGGTTGTGGGCGTGAACGATGTTGGTGTGAATGGACTTGGCGTCCTCCTCCAACGGGATTCCCCTGATGATTCCCTTCACCGTGTAGTCGGGGGCCGTCTCATAGGCACTGACCTCGTGGCGGTGATCACTGATGGTGATGGCTTCTAGTTGTCTGTACTTAGCGGCGTGAGTAGCGTGAGGTGTACTCACGACTATGATGTTTTGGCGGTTGTTGGTGCACACCGTGTCCTCCCCTGCTTCTTGCACCGGTACGTTGGCCGCCCGGTAAATGGCCGACGCGAGGAGCACGGTTCCGGTGGCGGCAACATCGAGGCCTCCTCTTGGTCGTATCACGACCTTGAAATCACTTCGTGGGAGTAGTGGCATTTTACTGTTCCTGATGACTTGCTGCTTGACGTTACGCTGTCTTTGACGTGAACGCTGTCGGTCGCCGTTCGCTCCCTCGCCGGTGCGGGAGTGGGTTCCGTTCTGGGTGTTGCTTTGCGCGGCCTCGCGGTTGAATTGGGTCTTGTATCGAATGGTGCACCAACCGTTGCCTTGGAGAAACTCTTCAGGGGAGATGTCCTCCCCGTTCACTTGAACTTCCATCACTGCTCCGGCGAAGCGAGCTCCGGTGAGGGTTAGCGTGGAGCTGGTCAAAAGCCTCTGTGATTGGGAAGGAAGTCGTTTCCCACCTTGAATATGGTGCCAGTAGAATCTTGGTGACTTCCTGCATACGCTGGTGTTACATTCATGAGGTGAATGAGCGATAATCACAGCGAAATTCTTGGAAAACGGAGCCGACGTGAAGTGCGTTCGCTCCCTTCGACGACTCAGAGTTTTTTTGTTTTTGGAACAGCGGTATCTACCCAGTCCCGCATCTGCAAGTGATCAATGCCGGCGTGGAATGGGTTCGTTGGAGAACAGCGTGCATACTCAGAAACCCAAGTCGGTCCCATGGTGTGTTCGGACCCGGTTTTATCAGCACAGCAACTCGAAGGGCTACTCATCCGACAACGAACTACTCAGGGAATCAAGTAGGCAGGAAAACAATTAGTTCCAAACATACATAGATACAAACATAGTTGGCCCCCGGAAAGTGCATCATGTATCCTAAGAATGCGTATTCAAGAGCTGGTTTGAGAGCTGTGCAGAATTTTTACAAGTGAATTTTGTTGATTCCTACAAACCATCTGCCTTGTCTACTCTTCAGCTGCTGGCCACATTCTATTACGACTAAACAGAGGTTTACGCAGAGCACTGCTGTAATGAATGGCAGACAGCAGCGCCAAGGAGCCGGCAATTGCAGATGTAGGTGTATATCTACATAAGTTGGTGCTTGGCGTGAGAAGTTTCCGCCGTTAGAAGTTACGTACTGTGTGAATGGGCAAGTGATGGGTGGCAAGTAGCGTTATTTTGTTGGCTGCAGGAGCATCAGCCCTCCCTAGCCGCACGCGTAGTTTGAGCCGATGTGGACCATGCTCAGCCGGGGTGGTCTGTCCTATTCGTCGAGGTCATGCTTCAATACTAGTGCGGACCTGAGCAACTGACTTGAAGTTAATTCGTGGCTGAGCCGCTTCCACTAAGAAACTATGAGCTCCCTAATTGAACAATTTTACGCGCAAATTTTTTATCTGTGTCTAAGATATGGAACATATGAACTGTGCGCACGAAAATAGCACGAAGAATGATAATTCGGCAGCATAACAACGCGCACTGTGGTATCCCACTCATTGTTTTCGAAGTTGTCCGGTCCTTCGTACCGATGCGACTCAGGGTGATCCGAAAGAGCTTACACGCACAAAATCGGCATGCTTGGCTATGTTCTGACATTATATTATGTAACTGATGCGAGATTTCGAGTATATTTTGAGCCAACGACAAGCAATCACCCTCTATGATGCCGATGTGAACAAGCGCACTGGTCAGCGCTTTATGTGTGACGTCCACGAACATTAGGAGTAATGTGGATACTGAGGTATTTGTATGAAGATGCCGCTGAGACTGGGTGATTGTTAAGTGAGTAGGGTGAACGTGGAGTTTGATAGTTACTGGCTGAAAGTTACTAATTTACATTTGTCAGTGTTTATGGCCATTAGTCATTTAGCGCACCATGTTGTTACACGGTCTAGATACGTCCGTAGCGCAAGATGATCATTGGTATTAGAAATTTCACGGTAAATAACACAATCACCTTCAAAGAAACGAATGGTAGAGGCAGTATCTGTAGGTAAGTCGTTAATATATATTAGAAATAGTAAGGGGGCCAAGACACTGCCCTGAGGAACACCAGACGATACGTCAGAGAGGGATGATGAGCGCTCATTTATGCAACCGAATTGTTTGCGAAATGATAAGAAGTTTGTAATCCATGATAGTGTTAAAGAGTCGATGTTTAACTCGGAGAGTCTGCAAATTAAACGACAATGTGGTACGCGGCCAAATGGTTCTGAAAAGTCAATGAAAACACAATCCGTCTGATGCTTATCGTTCATATTAGATAAAACTTCATGAGTAAAGTCCAAGAGTTGCTTATCGCTTGACAGCCCGTTCCTAAGACCATGTTGATGAGGGTAAAAATAGCTGCTTTCTTCAAGGTGCTGTGCGACGTTTGTTGCCGTAATATGTTGTAGTAGCTTAGATGCAATACTTGTTAGACATATGGACTGGTACTTACTGATATTATTTTTCTCGCCAGATTTAAACACTGTGAGGATTTTGCCAATTTTCCAATCAAACGGAAGTGCGCCTGTCAACAGAGACTGCAGAAAAATGTGATAGAAGATTAAGCTACTAGAGGTTATCTGAGTTTAAGAGTTTTTGCGTTCATTCTGTCAGCGCCACTGCTAATGGACATTTTAATGTTATTCATTAAAGGCTTGATGCCTTCATCAGTTAGTTCGATTGGGGTCATATGTGGGACCAATTTCGGTGGTGGAAGGTATACTAGTATGATATTCGTGGGTGAACACTGAAGTGAAATAATTATTAAAATGGTAGCAATTTCTTAATCAGTAATTAAATTTCCGCCGTCATCCTGTAGAGCAATACGGGCTAGCGGGTTGTATCAACCTCAAAGTGATACATAGCTTGCGGTGGCCTGTTAGGCTTTTCACGTATGTTCAGTGCACTGGGGAGCCTAAAATGAGTATTGCCATGTACGTTGATATAACTACAACCGTATTAAAATAGGACATCTCTGCATTTCAAATCTGCGGAATAGGTTTGCAGTTACTATTCTTTCACAGCAGCGGCAAAAATTCTTCAGCGATGTGCTACAGCTGAGAGTGCACCACTGCATTTAAACTACCGGCGAGAGAGCAAAAATGCGCTGCTGCTACTAATCTTTTTTTATACATATCAAAGTTGAAGTAATCCAGTGCGACTAGCTTCTCGTAGAGAAAGAATTCAGTTACAGGTCTATCCAGATGAAGTACAACTACTCTACAAAAATAGTCCTACGTGTGACAAGCAGCTACGCTACGGAGAGATTCATATTGACAACTTTATGTCAACCTTTTTTTTGGAGCCTCATTACCATGTTGACTTGTGCTGGTGTCTCTCTTCGCAGCTACAATACAGGGAGTTAAACGGAGGATTGAAGCGTAAGGAACATATCTTTTGCGGTGCTAGATGTATCTGATGGAAGAGTTTTAATAAACAGACAATCTTTTGGAAGTAACTAGTGATCTTGCAGATTATATTGCAGGTGAGCATATTTTCTACTTTTTCAAAACTGCTGTTTCTTTTTCGTTTCCCGGATTCTTTACAACTCCGACCAAACTATGAATAATGAATCGCAATTATATGGTGTCATATTGCGTTTCTCACCCCTTACAAGCAACGATCTGATAGTTAAAAGCGCTCTGGGTCAGGGGCTGAAGGTCCAAGGAAATGTCACCCTAGTTTCGGGAAGAACTGTATGTACGCATACGAACATCAAAAGAGCTGCAACTTGTTGGAAAACCGGATATCAGTATGGCAAGAATTATTGATGGAATTGCCGTACCACAATCGAGAACATCTTTCACAAACAAAATCAATACACATGGGTGACGTGAGCTTTCTAGAAAGGATCTATGAGATTTGTGCTTGAATATTCGGGACCATCGACCTCTGTTGTATTTCGTGCTACTGTAAGTGAGCGGCTTCAGTTCCCTGTAATACAGGAAAATGTATCCTGTGTGGCAATAGTGTGTCTGTCTTTCACTTGAAGTTTACGCTTTCAAATCCACCTCCGCGCATTTCTTCCGGCTGCCTTTTTATGAGCGACATAATTGTACATTGATTTAAAAGCAAGTCACCTCAGAGAGGACAGAAATTCATTAAGCGGCGCGCTATCCTCTCATCTTGCCTCACATAGTAAATCGCGTCCGTGGAAATCCATTTTCGTAAACACGGTCATTCTGTTCCGTCCCCCTAACCAAGCAACACGAGAAATCTCGGAAGCCTATCATATCACTAAGAACGCCGCACTGTCAACCATCCAAGCCAACCATCCTTATTACTACATGACAAAGAGTTCTATTTTATTGATCGATGTTAAAATGTGCCTTGGATGTATGCTTCTTTTGTACATCGCCTTGACATGCGCGATGCGTCTATTTTCTAGGTATGCATTTTTCATGCGTGCACTAAACATCAATTGCGAGTGAACGTCTGTCGTTTGTGTGATCCTTTACTGCGTTCTGTTTGTGTGTGCGCTCTATGTTTTTTTAATAATGCATTTACTATCGATCGTTTTGGAATTTCTGACCACTGTGTAGTGGTCGGACAAAGCATATTTCTCTTGAAATGCACAAGTTAATTTTCACAACGCCCACAAAGGGAGTGTTAAGGATGGTGTGCCAAAGGAATCTTGGCCAATGTTGTACATGAGCACAACATTGGATGGCGCAGTCATGATACCCATACTAATGCTCGTTTAATATGTGGTTTGGCATCTTTGATGGCAACGTCATCAGACACATCATTTTTTGTCGCCGGGCTAACGACGCAACTACAAGTGAACGATATCCTCGGAGGCGCTTTGCACGATGTGCGTTACAACGCTCCACTTGCGCACCTTCGGCCACCACGTGTGGTTCCAACACGATTGTGTTCCCACGAATAGTGGTAGTCAGTCTCGAGCGTGACTCGACAACGTTTTACTGGACTGTGGATTGGCCGGCACGGACTTGCCATGGCCTGCAAGTTCGCTGCGCAGGACACCGTTGGACTCCTCCTTGTAGTCTTACCTGATAGACCACGTGAAAAGCAGACACGACCACACCGGACGCCTTCAAGTCGAAAATAGCACAGTATGCCGCGAGAGTCCAACGTCAGTGGTCAAGACGGCAACATCAGAAGTGTTTAAAAGAGGATAGTACTGTATTGCTTCAGACGGCTACCTGTTTAAGCACGTGCTGTACCTATTCAAAACCGGTGTTAAAAACGACTTTCTAACACACTTTAATGATGTCACCCTATCCTCACATAAAAACTTTTGCGACGAAGATAGAAATAGCGGGAAACGCACTTGCTCTTGCGTCTTGTAGGAGCTCAAGAGATAAAAAGGGGGAAACGGGTAACCCTGTCGAAGACGAAGATGAACATTGGCGAAGACGCCTCACCAGCATTTTACTGCATGTTTTTTGTTGAAATGCTCTATTGTGCAGCCCTTTCGTGTTTTTCAAAAAGCCGCCTTTCGCCTTTTTCTGTCCCTTTTTGTGCATCATTTCTTTTTGTAACATTTCTCGAATTTTTTTGTAGTTTTGTGTCATGATGTGCCAAGGTTAAAGATATGGTGAGTGCCACATGAGCACATTGTTGCGCCAGCATCTCACCGCCAGATACTTTGCGAAGCCAGCGACCCTGCATGTCGATGCCCTGTACGATATGGCGATAAACTAATGCAGGTGTGTTTACCAAAAATCCACGACATATTGTTGGTAAAGCTTAACTGGCAACGCGCGAGCGCGTATCCATTTCCTGTTTGGAGTATTTCGGGGGCTTGTGTTTTTTCTTTGCAGTAACAACCACCCAAATTTTAGCGCGAAAAATATGCTTGAATCCGAGGTGATTTGAAGCTTTCTAAAACACTGTAATTCACATGCTGGAGGCTCAAGCAATTATGACAAAGTTATTTTAATGTATGTACAAAAACAAATATTTAAATTATACTTAGTAATAAAACAAATATTGCTGCAAGTACATACGACTGCCGCTAATATGCAGTTGGTACGATTTCTCAAGAGTCCTCGTTTTTTTTTTTTGAAAGTCTTTGTTCAAGTTAGCTGGGGAACCCGGTAAAGCATGCCTCTGTGTATTACCGCATTCCTTGTGGGAACAAAGGTAAAGCATAATGCCCACACCTGCGCTCACTGTGTCCTTCAGATAGGTGAGGTAGACGGGGACGTCGGTCTGCTGTTCGCAGTCGCGGCCGTAGTCGCAGCCCGGACCGTGGTAAAACTTTGTCGCCGTCCCATCAGGCGCAAAAGTGACGTCAGCCTCGATGGCGTTCACGCCCTGCTCCATGAAATCGTCTAACTCCCGCAGGCTGTTGGCCATGTGTCCGAACACGTAGACGGGCCGACGGTGGTCGCTGGTCGCAGACGTCGGTACGGGTTCGAGCTGCGGAAGTAAGCGTCATTTTGAAGATTATCATTTGAGTTGGGCACTATCGTGTTTGGCGGCTTCACTTGACCGTTGCGCTGCGGAGCTCGAGTACACGGGTTCGATCCCGGCTGCGGTATGAAACCACATTTCAATGGAAGCGAAATATATAAAAAAGATAGTTCTCGTGGGCCGAGATACAAGTGCTCGTTAAACACCCTCGATGGTTAAAATTATTCTGGACTCCTCCGCTAATGCGCACCTCAAAATCAGAACGTGGTTTTGGCACATAAAATCCTTGGGCCCCAATTCCCAAACCTTCTCGTTTCTAAGCGCTATCTGCCATTAACCAGCAGCCTTAACTAATAATATGTCCAGTATGAAGATTGGCTGAAATTTTCTTTTACGAACTATTATGGCCTAATATTGTTTTGTCAAAGTGGTTGCAATGTTTTTTTTTTCAACACCCGTATAAAAAGTACGGCACATTGTAGGTTCCCTGATTAATCTTGGGGAGCCCAAGTTTTTCAATGAAATTCAATATTTTTCGTCACGCACATCAAGTGACAGCACGAAACTACGTACAGTGCGTTTTTTTTCTGTTTTACTTCAAAACTAGTTTTCTTCTTTAAAGCCTCCAAAGTTTACTCGAATTAAGTCCCTATAGAAGAGTCACGTGCCCAGGCATACATCAATTGCACGAAAACACAAGCAAGCTAATGCATTAAAACGTTATCATGATACTCTTTCAAATTATAAACTCTGTGGCATATTTTTATAATAAACATTCGAAGGGAATCGTTATAACAGTCTAGTTTTAGGCTCCGACGCTTCAATATGGTAATGTGCTAAGAAATACCTGCTGTAAAATTATCTCTTAGGATCTCCTCATTACGCATCTAGAACGATAAAGCATAAGTTGATGTAGTAGAGTGGCGTTAGATGACATTTGCAGTATACGTTAGAATAAACAGGGGCCATTTGGCCCCTGCTGCTCACGTGACTATGAATCGGATCGAGAGTTTCCCACAATACTAATTAGAATAATATTGCTTGGGAAGCGAAAGCCACTGACATCTTCATTTTGGGACACTCACTTACGTCACACCGATATTGAACAGAGGTCCGCGTTTCGCGGTGCCGAATGCGTATGGAGATAATTTGAACGAATAATTTCACGGGGGATATTTCAGTCTACATTTCCCTTTCGAAATGTAGATAGGGGGAATGACACTTTCAGATGATTTCCATCAACCTTGGAACATAAAAGTATTCAGTAAGACATTTCATAATATGATAGGTTTATTAGTGAAATATCAGATTTGACTTTTCCGGCAAATGATATCTCCCTGGGCACATAATTGATCTACAGCTTCATGATTCGCGTAAGTTTCTGACGCTTTTTTAAAGAAAATAGGGTTCGAAGTAAAGCAATAAAACACTACTGGAGTGCGTTTTGCAATATGAACGCCAATATTAAAAATATCAATGCTTCTGTAATTTAACCTTGTCTTTGCTTACACAGCGAGTGGGAAGATTATCCTTAGCTTGAACGGCATATTCTCGGATTGCTCTCTGTGTGCTGGTGCAAATATAGCGCAAGCTGCGCTTACAGCTGCGTCAGGCATGTGTAAGATATTCGTTAACCCGTCACGTTGCCTTTGTAGTTATGGCGTTGCGCTGCTGAGCTTGAAATCGAGGGTTAGATCATGGCGTCCTTCATACGAGGGCGCAATGCGAATTAACCCTCATGTACTTCGATTTAGGCGCCCGGTAAAGGATCCCAGGTGGTCAGACATTTTCCATAGTCTCCCACTACACCATACCCTATAGGAATATGATGGTTTTTGAAATTCCTACATTTGAAAGCATTCTTAAGAGGCAAATTTATTTACCTTCAAATTTCTTGTGGTTTCTCATTTATATTTAGTCATACGACGAGAGTTCTGTGTTCTTTAAAATTCAGTGAGCGAAGAATGGGGTTATCGGTGAAGTATTCCTTCTTAGCGTTTCTCTTCCTAGCCCTATGAGCAGGGAATGTAGTGGATTTACACTCATCAGCAGAGTAGTGTGCATTTTTCTAAAGAACAATATCTCGCACTCTCTTAGCGCAGCCTGATACAGCGCACCGGGGCAATTAGGACGCTCCTTCCCGAATGGACGTCACGCCACACCCAGTGCCCCACTTCAACAACGAGATTTAAAACACATTGTCGAAATGTTCACTCAACGCTGAGCTTTGCCACATCGATCATCACGTCAGATATCCATGTTGCTTTAACCCTTTATCTAGGTTTGGTAGCCACGCAGTTTCGTTAAAACAAAATGAGCTAACCAGCGGCAAAATCCGCCGTAGAGGATGCATGGAGAAGCGACCCCCGTTCAAGAAAATACAAAAGGTGGAGAACGACCGTGAATCGCAACGAAATTTACTCTGTTGAAGCCTAACTTTGCGCACATACGGTAAAAAACAATTCATTCATGCGCACAGCACCATGCCTAAGACTTAAATGACAATTTATTTAAAGCACCATAACTCACTTTCGAGTAGTGCTCTTTTCAGTATCGCGATAGCGGAAAGAGTGCCTGAAACCAGGTCTAAGAGATGCACAACACAAGCACTGTGCAGCGTTCCTGTTGCGTTTGACTCAGTCTTCATTTCTGGCGCTGTTTCCACCACAAGATATGAACAATTTAACACTGCTTAGGTACTCACGATGAAAAAAGTGAATCAAGAACGTAATGAGACCTCACAAGCAAAGACCTTGCTGAAAATAATATCGGTCTGTGTTCTTTAGAAGTGTGTCTTCATTGCAATAATTTCAAAGCATTTCTATAAATAGCCCAGAAGAAATTCGCAAAGGCGTCGGCAAGCATCATCCGAGAATGTTTTCTTATTTTGGGGGAACTAATAGACAACAGCGCCAAGACACGATGTTCTCTCACGAAACTACACTTTGACGTGACGGCTGTCCCTTGCGATCCTTGCCAGCAGTGACTATCGCTTTCCGCTGCCGACACGAACGCTTGCAGATAACCTTGGATTAAAAAAAAATTGTGCACTGTGATTTCAGGACACGTAAAAAACAACCGAAGCATGAAGAACTACAAAACTTTCCTTTAGATATCATTTATAGCAATGTTAAAATTTTACGTCATCAGATATGAATTATGTATTATTCATTACATTTTTATAACCCACTGCATTAATTAACAATGGCATATGCTGACGTCACAACCAAACACTCATAATATCATTCACTTCACGAACCTGTATTTGCGTTGACTGCTAGGTGATCTCGCATGTAAGTTTGAGTTTTCGGAGGTAAGCGAGAAAGAAAGAATATCAAATTACCGTGCACGCAGCGGCCGCAAGGAGATACACTTGAACCGACAGCATCGCCGCTCGTTGAATAGGCTGTAGCCACGCCGCAACGCCACAGCTTCACCAACGTATAGGCCTTTGAATAAACTTGAGGGCTCAGGCAAGCGCTGTAGAAAACGTGATTTTGGACAGCGCTTGTACTGCTGCTGATACAGCCAGAAATTCTGGCCTGTGGCCAGTGGTACAGCAAATCTTTGCGATAGCCTCCTCCTAGGAACAGAAAGAATGATTAACGTATCTAGGTCAGGGCTTTTCAGCACATCTGTCAACAGAAAAGTTATCGGGCAAGCCCTCGTACGCTCCCTAGTCACGCCCTACACGGCAGCTATCATATTCGTTTAAAGAAGCCGTATTTCTTTGAACTGAAGCTGCGACTGCTTAACGCGCTGTCTGACCGCCTTTGTTCTTATATTATCGTAAGCTCAGTTTACACAGGGTGAGCGATGCGCATTATCAATACTACCACCCGCATGAGTAGTTCATGAGTTTGGTAGTTAGGCGCCAATTAAGCGATATCGTAGCCTAACATTGAATGAAAGAGGTAAATCTATATCCTCAGTAACTATCTACACATGAATGATAGGAGCCCAGTAATCAGAATGACGGAGAAATAAAATGCGCCGGCAGGCTATTTTATCATCGCGCTTAACACTGCCGCCCATCGTGCCTTTTTTTCATACAGACTGGGATACATAACGCAAAAAATGACTCACTGGGACTCACTGGGACAAGTGAGCATATATATATATATATACTCACCAGCTGCAATAAATCAATTGTTGAAAGTTAGCGCTCGTCCTGTGTTCCTGCTTGTCCCTGTGTCATTTTTTTCGCTATCTATCCCAGTCTGTCTCTATGAAAAAAGCCACGATGGGAGGCAGTGTTAAGGGCGATGAAGATTGATGTAAAACTTGCCGGGGACATTCTCACATTGGGTGTCGCTACAAAAAATTACATTAGAAAAAGAACAAACGGGAAAAACCACTTTAGCAGGGAAGAAGTTGGGGCGTGTTGGTGGGATACATACAGACCGGGATACATAGCGCAAAAAATGACACAGGGACAAGCAGGAACACAGGACGAGCGCTAACTTTCAACAATTGATTTATTGCAGCTGGTGAGTATATATGTACTCACTTGTCCCACTGAGTAGTGAGTACTTACTTGTCCCACACCCAAACTTCTTCCGTGCTAAAGTGTCGTTTTTCGTTTTTTTCTCTAATGTAACTTTTTGTAGCGACACCGAAAGTTAGAATGTCCCCGACAAGGTTTAAATCAATCTTTGTAGACGCGTGACCTGCAGCTACTGCATGACATTCGTGCCACAATTTAAGTGATGCGTCTCGTATTAAGAGAGCTACAAACGATTACAGGTTGCTCTCCTCGTTAGCCAAGCTTTTTCTCATCAACTCGTTCACCGAGTGATTGGGGCTAAGCTCCGCGTTCAGTGGTTCTGTCATGATATGACGTCATGGCGTCTACTTACTGTCTTCGAGCCAGCTCACGAATCTCTCCAACCTCACATGCCTGCAGCAAGACCATCCTTACCTTTATGGTGCCTGCACAGACCTGACATACGCCTCACCATCCCAGGAATCATGAAGAAAGCCAACATGTCCTCGTTTGCCCTTAAGCAGGCCACATTAGAACATTTACATGAGGTGCACAGTGGCCGCGTACACGTTTACATCGACGGTTCAGTTACATCTGCAAGCGCAGCTGCCGCTGTGCTGATACCAAGAAGATCCGTCAAGATACAGCTAAAGACGTCACATGTATCATCAACGACAGCTGCTGAACTCGTAGCCCTGCGTGCGGCTCTTCATTTTATTAAGGAGGAACCATCCCAGGCATGGTCAATCTTCTGTGATTCCAAGGCAGCCCTACAGAGTGTACTCTCAGCACTGCGCCATGGATCACATGAGCAGCTCGCCGCGGAGATCAGAGAAGTCCACCATCGACTAGTTAACGAAGGACACGATATAATATATCAGTGGTTGCCTAGTCACTGTGGCATACATGGCAATGATCGAGCAGACGCAGCTGCCCGATCTGCCCATGACGGCGTCAACTGCGTTGCCATTCCTCTTTCGAGAGCCGACGCAGCGAAAAAACTTGCCACACTTGCGCGTGACCTGACATTAGCCCAGTGGAATTCATCCGATTTCACAAGTGCACGCCTCCATACTCTGGACCCTAATTTACGGCTCCATATTCCGTCCGAGCTTCCACGACGTGACTGCACCCTTCTTATCCGTCTATGGCTTGGAGTAGCATTTTCAAATGCCTACTCTTTCCTTATCGGAATGGCCAACAGCCCACTGTGTGACTTCTGCGGGTGCAACGAAACGATCGAGCATCTTCTTTGTCAGTGCTCTCGTTTTAACCTCCAAAGAACTGTCCTCTCAGCCACCTTAGACAAACTGGACAAGCGCCCAATGACAGAAGACAAGATCCTTGGAACCTGGCCTACGCGAACATCAGCGCGATCCGCTATGAAGGCGCTGCTGCGATACTTGGAAGACACGGGACTTTCTGACAAATTGTGACAGTACACTGTGTGGCGCAGGACTGTACGGTGACACTGCGTAAGACTAGGAATGTCTTTGCGGGTTGCGTGACAGTGCCCACAGAAATAGTTCGTGTGTACGTGCGTGTGTGTGCTTAGGTTTTTTTTTCCTTTTTTTTACCCTTCTTTCTTTCTCACCTATTGCATCCCCTTTCCCTTCCCCCAGAACAGGGTAGCCAACCGGAGATAATCTCTGGTTAACCTCCCTGTCTTTCCTTTGCCTTTCTCTCTCTCTCTCTCTCCACCAGCCACCTGGCCGTCGATCTGCACCGAGAGCTATCCCAGCAGCATGCGTTGCGAGCGTTCTATCGGAGCTCCGAGCGTGTCCAATTATCAGGTAAGCGCCGGCGAGCTGGGTGTTGCGAGCACGGGCGGATGCGCAAATTGAAGCCCCTCCATATTACTATCGCTATGATGTGAATGTTTTAGCGTAAACGTGAGCGGCCTGAGCGGCTAGCACGGATAAGCCGCCTGATGGCTCAAAGCTTAAATAGCCGAACAGAGAGCTAATACTGCTGGAGCCAAGCGCGAAATGTGTTAAGCATTTAAAAAGGCAAAGTGTTCATCATTACGCTGCTGCCGAAAATTTACACCAGCAGCATAGTAAAATAGACTCGGTTACGGCTCCATTTCCTCTGTTGGCCTCGTTGGGTACGGTGCTACTGCAGCTGGTTGCAACCTGCTGGCGGCGTAGGTCCGCGCCTCCGCCCTTTTGGCAAACCGCTCAGTCCGCTGTGTTTACCGAAAAGCCGAACGCGCTAAAACACTATATTCTAGTAGTAATCGACCAGGGTAATGTGACGGCCGCAACCGCGTAAATCTTGGCGCCGATAAGATACCGATAGCTTGATTCGATGCGGTCGCACTACTCGCCTATTGTCTTGCACATGGAGAAGATGCTGCAGTTTGGCATGTCCCCAATCACTAGGTTTGCATTCCACAACCTAACAAGGATGAATTGCCATCATCATCATCATCATCATCATCATCATCATCATCATCATGATCCTCATCATCCTATTTATGTCCACTTCACGACGAAGGCCACTCCCTGCGATCGCCAATTACCCCTGTCCTGCGCCAACCGATTCCAACTAGCATCCGCAAATTTCCTAATTTCGTCACCCGGCCTAGTCCTCTGCCGTCCTCTACTGCGCTTCCCTTCTATTGGTAACCATTCTGAACTCTGCGTGAATCACGGCCCTGGCCAAACGAAACCTCAAGAGCAACGCTCACCGTCCAGCTTGCTTCTGCACGGAGCACATTGCCGCACAAGCCGACGAAACTTGCTGTGGGCCGGAAGTGCTTCAGTGTAGTAATAAATTGTCATTGCGTTTTCTATTTTTGTTACATTTTACAGAAGTAACTTACCCAAGATTCCAACAATTAGGAGCGACATCCGTTTACTTCATTCCACGTGCTACCCACGCGCTACCTCGCAATTTCCCGAATAGCGGAGCAGTCACGCCAAAGTTCGCTCCGTGTGTAGCATGCCGGATGAGAGAGATGTCCGCGCCAGTCAATATAACGCGAAACGGAAACACGTGGAAACATGCGTTCATATTTTTCATTAGGGAGTATCGTAATCGTCGATCAACTTTGTCTCTCTTTTTTTGTCAGCTGCACCGATATGAGCATCCAGTTAGCTTGTAGTAGCCTTCAACCTTTGGTCTCGTGCCAAGATTTAAATTGGTTAGAAGATTGCTTTTTTTCTTCTGGCCCTCGACCATTAAAACAATCTTGTTGCTTTAACATATCCTCCTTTCTAGAATAAATAGGAACCAATCAGTTTCCAATATTAAAGAAAGCACACTGTTTATTTAGCGCCTGTCTGTTTGCGTAGTGTCTTTTTTATTAACTAGATATTTGCAACATGGACTTTTTCTGTTTTTATGTCTGCATAAATGTTTATTACCTGCGCTCCATTCATTTTGACTGTCGCTCGAGCCTTCCATATCAATGTTTCTTCACATTTTCACGTTTACTTTGCAGCTGGATTATTGCTCACAATTCCACTGAAATTACCTTCCTGTTTGCTGTTCTTAGCCTGTCCTGCAAGCTGACAGATGAATTTACGATACGCTCTTGCTTGCGGAGTAATAGAAGCAGAATTTGACGCACGATAAAGGTACTCGTCATTAACACTCGGTGTGATTGTCGTACTAAATTACAACTTGAAACACAATCAACAAGAACCTACATAACATTTTCACAAGTGAGAGAATAGCAAAATGCACTCGCAATCGCGAAGTGTACAAATTGACCCGACGCCCTGCAATAAATTATTCTGTCCATGCTTACAATATAACTGGTTCAAAAAGAAAACTGAAGTCATGGCCTCCGAGATTTACTGCGCGGGTTAGCTACTCTAAAGCGCTAGACACATGGTGCGATTTACCGTGCGATCGGTCGCGCGGCACGTCATGTTCGACTCGCCGCATGCGATGATTCGGGACACATGGTACGAATGAGCTAGCGGGGCTTAGCTCCACCCAGAACCGGCGCCCCTGCGTGCAAGCTCGGAACGCTGCGTAACTTCGAACAGAAAGTGAAAGCAAACGTATTTGCACAGCTCTCTTGTTCGAAACAAACGATGACAATATAAACACGCCTATGCGAACAGTGTAGACGTGTTACCGCAAGGCCGCGTTCGGCGTGTCGGCTCCGTTGACAGCCACCGATGGCTGAGACGACAGGCATAGCTCGCTCGGCCATCGAATCCGACACCGGTGGCCCTTGTGACACGATCGCTTGCAGCTCGAATAACGAAGCACCTATGTTAGTCGGCACAGCATGTACAGAGTTATCTCACGCTTAAATTGTAGTACATTTGATTTCATCGGCGCCGACGGAAGCGAACGAGCATGCCAGGCGACCTTGCGATCGCTGGGAGACGGTGTAGTCCTAGCTCCGGGGCCATCTATCCGGAGTCGAGAGCCCTTGCGACATAGGCGTCTCTACCGGGGAGGCAAGGGTGGCACTTGCCCCCCCCCCCCCCCTCACTTCCAAAAGTTGAGGTAGAGTATGTCGTTTGCTCCCCCCCCCCTTTTTGAAAACGGGCACTTTCGGCTGCATGCTGGAAAGTCGAAAAAAACTACAGATGAAGCTAAATTTTCCGTCTTAATAGAGGGAGCACATAAGTAATGCTTTGTACTACTGCCCATCCCATGCTTCGACAGCAAGGATTGTCTTTTGTGCCTTCTTATCGGACAACGCGTGGGATTGACCATACACACTCGCGTTGCGCAGAACGCCTAACGCTGAGCAGTTGGCGCCCAGCAAATGACAGCTTGCGCAATTTCAATCAGGCCCAGGTTTTCAGGAGCGCTGTTTCCACATTCCACAATACAATAAACTTGGTACATTTAACCTGTGGGTGAGGGGGAGGTCGGGCTAAAGCATTACGATCAGCCGCGCTCACCACTGGCGTGCCTTACGGCATGGAATCGTTGGTTTATCAAATGCTGGAAATATTTTATCTCTGTCTAGAAAGGGGTTACGTAGTGTTGCAGTCTCAGCATATTAACACTGTTAAGGTGCTTATTTGATCGGGCTAGGAGCAGCGCAGCGGCTCTCAGTCTATGGGCAGAGCACGGACTCCGAGCGCAAGCAGCATTCACGAAAAAAAGGGCTGAAGAGAACGACGGACTAGAATGAGCTAAAGAGGACGACCCACTATATCGTTCCAATCCTTCTCTACAATTGCCCCCGGGAATGAAACTGGAGTCATCCGGCGGCCTAGCAGCTTGTCACTATGAGTGGGTGATTGTAGGTCTTCTGGCGATCGACGTTGACAATGTCTCCTCCACGACAGTGTATAGAACGTCCGCATTGACAACACGAGTGGTGCACGCCGCTATGGGGGGGATACGCTGGGCCCAGGCTTTACATCAACAATCTAATCAAACCTGTTACAGGTATGACTGTCCAATTTTATCGTGTAATCATGACTTATCCTAGATGTGCTAGTGAAAATGACCTAGGCCGAACGTGCAGCGCCATTTCAATACCAATAGGGCACTGTCTTGAAATATTTCTCAAGAAGTTTGTCACTGCTGACTTTGATGATTTCATTTTCAGGCTCTTTTTAAATAACAGCTACGGTATTACTTGTTTCCTGGCAGAAGAAACAACTTCTGATATTCCTTAACTTGAAAAAAGGGGGCCACTTTTTTCTGTCGTGCACTATAAATTTACACTGTGTTGGCTGCGTATGTGCTCTAAAAGCAGCTATTGATAGTCGCTTTCTCCCAATTCTTACGCTTTATACATGGCACTTAGTTGTTTTCCCCTGGTATCCTCGGTAAAATATCCGAAGAATGGTGTTTATATTTGTTCGAAGTACGAAGCAATGCTTTGTGTAACGAGCGATGTATGTTTATTCTGTGTAGGTTCTTTAAAGCCTTTGTAGAAAGTTGTTCATTGAAGTGTTCCAGACAGTCATATAAATGTAAATGTTTCCAAGGCTCCTAAAACAACAGCACAAGAGACGGTTGACATTCAGTGAAAATAGAGAGAATTTTAAACGCAATGTATTGCAAAACTTTCACTTTCCGGCTTCAAATGGATTTGTTGCAGATAACGACTGAATCCCCGTTTTTCAGTGTGTTTCCGTGCATCATACGAGATTCGTAGTTTGTTTAACCGGTGTCCACGGTCAGCTAAACAAGGCGTCTTGTTTATATAGGGGGAAAATTATAGGCATGGTATGGCCAATGTGTAGGTAATGTTCAAAGTGCGTGGGTAAATGCGAAATTTCCAATACAACGCTGTTACGCGAAGGACGAGTCAATAAGGCCAGCAACTATTTACAGGTTATATTTACAAAAGCGGTTGCAGCGCGGACCGGTTAGACTCACCGCGCGACCGCAGTTCGTTCTTCCTTCTCTTTTCTCGATTGATGGCACCCAAGCGCCTCGTTCAAACAACCAAATGCCACACGCGTGTAGCATAATCCCCCTGAGGTAGAAGCGACGTCTCGGAGCGTCTAAAGGTCACCACTGGGAGGGTGATACTGCTTCAGTCGTGTCACGTGCACGATATCACTGGACTGGGAAGCAGATGGGGCGTTAGGGGCGATCTCGTAGTTGATGGGAGTCACGGCACGAAGCACTCAGTATGGGCCTGTGTAACGGGACAGCAGTTTTTTTGACAAGCCGACCTAACGCGACGGAGACCATATAAGCACCAAAGAACCAGGCGGGAAGTGCACGTCTCGGTGTCGCAGTTCGTACAAACGCCTTCGACTCTCTTGGGATTTCAGAAGGTGGTCACGAGCAATTTTCCTTGCGCGGGCACAGCGGGCGATGGCGTCAAGTGCATATTCACTGGTCGGTGCTGCGTGCACAGGGAGAGTTGTGTCGAGGGGCAGTGCTGATTCTCGGCCGAACAGAAGCAAAAATTGGGAATAACCGGTGGTGTCGTGGCGCGAGGAAGTATAAGCAAATGTGACAAACGGTATGGTGACGTACCAGTCAGTGTGGTCCGAAGAGACATATATCGCGTGCATGCCTGTGAGAGTGAAATTGAGACGCTCCGTGGCCATTTATTTGCGGATGGTATGACGTGGATAGCTTGCGCCTCGTGGCACAAGACTGCAGGATGTCCGCGATAACTTTTGATAGGAATGTTCGGCCGTGGTCTGTGAGAAGTTGTCGCGGAGCTCCATGTAATAAAATCACGTCGCGTAAAATAAAATCGGTGACATCTGTGGCGCAGCTTGTAGGAAGCGCTCGGGTGATGGCGTAGCGCGTGGCGTATTTCGTAGCCACAGGGACCCACTTGTTTCCAGAGGCAGAAAGAGGAAAAGGGCCAAGTAAATACAAACCAACATGAAAGAATGGTTCCTCAGGAATGTCGAGTGGTTGAAGGTACCCAGCGGGGAGCGTCAATGGTATCTTGCGTCGCTGGCATTTCTCCCACGCAGCTACGCATCTTCGAACGGAGCGAGCTAGCCGTGGCCAAAAGAAGCTTCGGCGGATCCGGCGGATCCGGTCGTAGGTACGTGACACACTCTGGTGACCGGCAGTGGGGAGGTCGTGAAGTTCGTGGAGAACAGCCAATCGAAGGTGCCTAGGGATCAAAGGAGTAATGCAGGACCATCGGGGTGAACCTTGCGGGGGTAGAGTACGCCATCTTGATGTGTGAACAAGCGAACGGAACTCTCATCGACCGACGATTTCAGGTGGTCAATGATGAAACGTAAGGACGGGTCAAGGCGCTGCTTGTCGGCGACATGGAGCAGTGGAAAAACAGAGAGAACACAGGCGTCGGTGTCAGTATCAGAAGTAGAGGTCGCGTCTTCGACTAGATTGCGAGAGAGGCAATCTGCGTCCTGGTGGTGGCGTCCCCACTTGTAAGTCACTGCGTAGGGATATTCTTGTAGTCGGCGGGCTCAACGACCCAGCCGGCCAGTACGATCCTTGAGCGACAAAAACCAGCAGAGTGCATACTGCTCTGTGGTTACTGAGAAGGGCTTGCCAAATTAATGTGGGCAGAACTTTGAAACAGCCAAGACGAGAGCAAGACATTTGCGCTCGGAAATCGAATGGTTGCGCTCTGCAGTTGTCAGAAGCCGGCTAGCGTTGGCTATAACGCGGTCGTGTACATGTTGGCGCTGCGATAAGATGGCGCCGATCCCATAACCACTGGCATTAGTTCGGACCTCTGTAGTGGCGGATGGCTAAATGTGGCCCAATACCGGGGGATTGGCGAGAATCGCGATAAGGCGTGGAAATGCGGCAGCCTGAGTTGGGCCCCACGTAAAATGCACGTACCCGCCGTGGTTGCTCAGTGGCTATGGTGTTCGGCTGCTGACAACGAGGTCACGGGATCGAATCCCGGCCATGGCGGCCGCATTTCGATGCGGCCGAAATGCGACAACACCCGTGTAGTTAGATTTAGGTGCACGTTAATGAACCCCAGGTGGTCGAAATTGGCGGAGTCCTCCACTACGGCGTGTCTCATAATCAGAAAATGACTTTGGCGCGTAAAACTACATAAAAAAGGCACGTCTTTCTTCATGAGTTCAGTGAGTGGTCGAGCGATTGCTGCGAAATCTCTCAAACCATTTGAAATAACAACAGCGTCCCACAAAACTCCAGACGCCTTTGAGAGACTGAGGTACAGGGAAAGCCTTTACTGCTAGAACCTTCTCCGGGTTGGGTTGTACGCCGGAAGCATCGATGAGATGGCCTAACTCTATAATCTGTCGGCGCCCGAAGTGGCACGTCGATTAGTTTAATTGGAGCCCAGCCTTGCGGAAGACCTCAAGCATAGCTGCGACGCGCTCAAGGTGCGCTTCAAATATAGGAGAAAACACAAGGACGTCGTTGAGGTAACAAAGGCAATCTGAGCATTTGAGATAATGAAGCAGAGAGTCCATCATCCGTTCGAACATGGCGGGGGCATTCCATAAACCGAACGGCATAACCTTGAATTGGTAGAGGCTATCTGGAGTGACGAAAGAGTTATTTTCTTGGTCTTGCTGATCGATGGAAATCTGCCAATAACAAGATCGAAGGTCGATAGACGAAATGTATTTGGCACCATGAAGACAGTCAAGAGCGTCGTCAATTCGTTGTAAAGGGTAAACGTCCTTTTAGTGCTTCGGTTTAGGTGGCGGTATTCAATGCCACGTGCCATCTTTCCTTTTGATCAGCACGACTGGCAAAGCCCAAGGACTCAACGAGGCCTCAACAATGCCTCTGGCGAGCATCTTCTTTACTTCCTCCTGAATAACTTACCGCTCTGCCGTGAACACGTGATACGGTCGGTGGTGAATGGGACCAGCGTCACCTTTGTTTATCCGATGCTTAACAAGGGACGTCTGACCAAGCGGTCTATTGTCAGTGTCAAATATGTCACGGTAGTAAAGCAAAAGGCGATATAGGGCGGCTGCTTGGCCAGGTACGAGGTCTGGAGTGACCATGGGACGTAATAGGCCGTCGAGATCCAAGACATCCTGCGGGTAATCAGGAGGATCTGGGGCCCCGTCGGCTGAAAAAGCAGTTACGTGGCCGTCTGTCAGTGACCGCAGCGCGGCCACCTCTATGATTTCAGGTAACACTTGCTTCGTGAAGCCAAAATTGATAATGGAGAGACACATCCGATTAGCGGCAAGGGTTACGACGGAGTGTGGCACAGAGAGGTCGCGCGCCTCGAGGACATCAAGAATAGGTGCGACGACAAAGTCGCCATCGGGCACGGTTGCCGTTGAGGCCAATTCGACGAACGTTAGGGCTTTTGGAGGTAAGCGAAGAAACACTGTAGTGCAGGGGGTGTTCCGTTTTTCGGGGAGAACGTCTGAAAGAAGGGGAAGCTCGAGACACAGCGTACCGGGTGGAACAGTCGATGAGGGCGGAATGCGTCGTCAGGAAATCGAGACCGAAGATTAGGTCATGAGGGCAACTGGTCAGCACGGTGAACAGGACTGGAACTTGGCGGCCAGCAATTCCTATGCGAGCAGTGCACACACGACTGACGGCAACAGTGGCGCCATTGGCGACGCGTACGGTTCGAGTCATGGCAGGCGTAGGAACTTTTTTGAGGCGACGACATAGGTTATCGCTCATTATGGACACTTGGGATCCAGTATCAATTATTGCCGTAAACAGAACACCATCTACGTCTACTTCGATTAGGTTCGTGTTGCTGAGAAGCGTCAACGAAGGATTTGGACAGAACGAACGTGATGCAGAACTACCCCAGGCAGCACACCAGCATTGGTCCAACCATGGCCCAATGCTGGCAGAAATTGGTACCAATGTTGGACCAATGTTGGCATATTGGCAAAATGCAACCCAATCAATGCTGGCCCAGCGTTAAAGCCAAGATTGGACCAATGTCATTCCAATGCAGCAGCCATTGTGCTGCCAGCGTAGGACCAGCGGTAAAGCCAAGAGTGGACCAATTTTATGCCAATGCAGCAGCCATTGTGCTGCCAGCGTAGGACCAGCGTTAAAGCCAAGATTGGACCAATGTTATGCCAATGCAGCAGCCATCGTAGGACCAGCGTTAAAGCCAAGATTGGGCCAATGTTATGCCAATGCAGCAGCCATCGTGCTGCCAGCGTAGGACCAGTGTTGAGCCATATCGTTGCCATTATTAATGCCAGCTTTGAGGCAATGCCCTTTGCATGACGAATATTCTAGATATGCTGGCTTTAGAGCACGCACATATTCTTACCGCAAACATTTTGCTAGCGGCATTTTTTGTAGCAATTGTCCCCTTACCGTCTTCCTCAATAGTAGCTAGGAAAGCTCGACAAAAAGATGTCAAGAAGCAGGAGTCATATATGATTGCAAATAATAATAAAAGAATACTGAAATTGACGTTTATGACAGTTTATTTGCGAATAAATTTTCACAAACAGGCATTTTCCGTGGACCTAGATGGGTGACGCTCGGTTATCTTCAAACAGTTTATTTACAGGCACTGCCCTCAGGATAGGAATTGAGCAAGATGCCGAGGACGGTGGGCTGGCCAGGTGTTTCAGGGCAGGGAGCTGACGTCGGTAGGCAGGTTTGTCAGTGCTTGGATGACAGCGGCCTTATCAGGCCCCCGAGGACCACGATAACGCGGTGGTTTCGTTGATATTGCCACCATATCCCATAGCGACTTCACCATTACTTGGAGGAAATGTTTGCACTGTAAAATGAAAAGAAGCAATGCCAGAGATGTTGGTATGACAAATGTATGTGGGAGAGTTTTCATTTGAAAAATCGCCATACTGCAACAATATTATAAGTCTGAGCAGACCCAGTTGAAAATGACAACAGAGGTTGTGTTCAGTACTACAGAAATTTCTGTTGTACAACAGGATTTTTCTGTAGTAACTACAGATTCCTGATGGAGCGACAGACTTTTATGATGTACAACAGACATTTGTTGTTGCTACTACAGAAGTACAGTCTGTCGTATGTCTGTTGTTACAACAGAAAGCTGAAGCTCTACAACAGATTTTTGTAGTACTACAGAAAAATTTGTCATCACTACAGGCAGCCTGTTGTCCCAACAGAAATGCTCCTGAAGTAACCCGAAAAACTTCTGTAGTGCTACAGAAAGCTGTTGAAATACTACAGAAACCTATTGTGGCAACAGGCCCCCAATTGTCACAACAGAAGTGTTCCTGATGTAATGCGACCAACTTCTGTTGTACTACAGAAAAATGTTGTTGTACGACAGAAACCTATCATTGCAACAGGCCCCCAGTTGTCATAACATAAGTGTTCCTGAAGTAATGGACAAACTTCTGTTGTACTACAGAGAACTGTTCCACAACGGAAACCTATCGCCGCAACATATACCCAATGATGACAACAGAAGTGCACTGAAATTGTGTGATGCGACAAGCTTCTGTAGTGCCCGATTGAAAAAGACAAAAGGAATTCCTGTCGCAACTACAGAAATTCTGTTGTACGACAGAAGTTGTTGACATTTCTTAATTGGGAGACATTTCTGACGTTACGACAGAAATTCTGATTTCGCAACAGAAGCATTCTGTCGCGACAACAAGAGTTATTAAGTCGGAACAACAGCTTTATATCCTGACAGCGACTCCGACGTTACGACACCAATTCTGACGTCGCAGCAGAAACATTCGGTCGCGACGGCCAAGAGTTCCGAAGTCGCAACAGAAGCGCTTCCCGTCGCGGTCCTTTAAAATTGTATGTTTTTGCATCGGTAGTGTACACTGTACTTTTCTCCTGCGCGGTATTCAATCGCGCTTCTCTGAAGCCGGCAATGCTGACACCGATGGCACCGACACCTGTATTAAAGTCGACGTGGCGAATAGTTATAATTGTGCCGTGACGACGCGGCACCAGCAACGCCCTACCGGCCTCCTCAAAATCGGCCGCTGATCAAAATCATACCATCTGCGGGAATGGCTGCGTATCCGTTTCTTTTTTTGGTAAGATGTGGCACACAGGCCTGTGGACTTACATGTGCTGTTACACTGACACATTAGTTAATTTCCCAGGAATATTTCACAAGCTTATGCGAAGCGGAAAAGAAGATTTCGGTTGTTCCACAAAGTTGCGTGAAAAGCTGTCTCGCTCGGGTCTCATTAATCTGATACAGTGCTGCCGTGAGAAGCCAGTATGCTGTCAGAAAGAACTCTCATCCACGAATGTTTATGTAGCTATTTTGCATTGAACACACGAATTTTATGCGCGCTCAAAAGTGTAAAGAACGAGAGACAACTGTCGAAACTAGCAGTAATAACCCTAAAAGTCAACGTTGTCTATTTCTGAATTTCTTATTTAATATGGATATCGTACATCAAAATCGATGTTCTAGCACTGCACGATGTACTTGTCGATGGTACGAACACTCTTGCTCTTCTAGAGATGCGGCACTTGACGCGGTGGAGTGATAGCGGATCTTGGCTCTCAAAATGCAAATGTAAACATCAGCGCATCAGCACGTCGTACTATTCACATGGCCAAAACGTACACTCGAAAAGCATGTCAGGCGTGGTGCAGTTCAGCTCGAAGTGGTGGGCTAGGTCTGTCGCATTTGTTTATTAGACAAATTGTGTCGCGTTTTCTTTTTTTTCGGGATCAGAGAAATGATTTTCTACGCACAGTAATTCAAGTTCGTTTGGGAAAAGCACTGCCGCAATATGTTGTAACGACCAGTGATGTGAAGGGAGGAAGTATTAGGGGATATCTGCGCGAAGTGGTTGAGTCACTTCGTATGTTGCGTGTGCGGTTTTCCATGGAATATCTGTGCTCTGTGACAAGAAAAACACTGTATAAAGACTTAGTTGATACAATGTTGCCAATACCATTGTACAGGTCTGTAAACTGGGGAGGCCAAGGAGATGATGTACTGAAACGGGTGAAAAAAATGCCAGTTAGACCCTCTCAAAAAACGTTTTTCTTTAAGCTGCATACAAACACGCTACCCGTAAAAACATGGTTAGACGAAAAAGGAATATATGTGCCATGGACAGTAAACTGCTTACTTTGTAAAAAGCCAGAGACCATTGAACACGTTTTCATCGATTGCTGGGATGCAATATTTCATTGGGATGTCTTACAACGTACACTTAAAAAAGAACTACCGATTACACCTCTTGGTATTCGATATTTGCCAACCGATAACGAAGGAGGAGTTCCGTACGATATGTTTATGCTCCTTGGCCTCCACAGTCTGTGGAAAACGAGAATGGCAGTGCGACACTCCGATGTCGATGCCCGTCCGGCGAGAATAAACTTCATCGAAAGTGTCGCGTATATTCGGGAAATATATCGTGCCCAAAGTGAGCCTCCCGAGTGGGTGGCTATTCTTGATGAACTGATCAAGCTGAAGCGATTTTAATATATAATGTTAGCCAAAGTGTGGTTGACATGTTTTAGCGTTTGAATGTGTTCTTGGTTTGTGCTGCAAACAGGCAATAAAGAAAAAAAAAAAAAAAGGCGTGGTGCAGTGGTAAGATGCCGGGCTAGGAATGGAGAGGTCGCATGTTCGAATCCTAGGCAAGGACGTTTTTTTTAATTTTTTTTTACTTTTATGTTTTTCTTTTTTGTGCTAACAAATTTACATAATCTTACGGACGTCTCTGTCAATTATTAATTAAATATTGATCAAGAACTACAGAACTTTCTACTACAGGACGTCACACTACAGACAACAGAACAGGCAACAGAACTACAGGCAACAGAACTACAGGCAACAGAACTACAGGCAACAGAACTACAGGCAACAGAACTACAGGCAACAGAACTACAGGCAACAGAACTACAGGCAACAGAACTACAGGCAACAGAACTACAGGCAACAGAACTACAGGCAACAGAACTACAGGCAACAGAACTACAGACAACAGAACTACAGACAACAGAACTACAGACAACAGAACTACAGAAACAACGTCCCAAAATACAACAGAATGTTAAAATTTCCTGTTGTGTTTTTCAACTGGGGAGAGTTCGAAGGGGTGAATCAAGAAACTTTCTTGCAAGAGATTTGTCAAGTAACACTTCTTAATATTTCGACATATATGGCATACCTTGTACAAGGTGTAACGTAATATTTAGAACAGACATAATATGCGCAGGATCCGTCCGCTTTGTTTACAGGCCACACCTAGTCAGCGTAGCACTTTATACTTAAAAATTGTTGCAGCACAAAAAGCCTAGTTTCAGACTGTGTAGACACAATGCGGCCTTCGTGCGAAATTTTTAATGTGGAAACCGAGAAGTTCCGTCAAGAAACACTAGTAAAAGAAGCATTTATTATACAAAAAGAAAGAAATACTGTCAGCTGGGAATGATGCTTGACCTATACCAGTGAGAACCGTGGTTCCTCGGTATCACTAGCAGGATCAGGCCGCGCGCGTGGCTTGATAAAATCATAGTCCTGGAATTTGGGTGAAATTCACAGAGATTTACAGGTGGTTCTACTCCAGGCAGTATTCAAAGGCTGCAAATAAAAAGAGCTATTTAATTACAGGCACTCTACATTAGCCAGGCCTGTTTCAGTAACATATATACCGCGTGATATTGCTTGGGTGATATAGCTTGGGTGATATTGCTTCTGATAAAACTTATAACATGCGCAAAACAAATGCACTCACCATTGTATGATCCATGCTTCTTTGTATCCGAGTTCATCCCACATCGAAGACGGTGGCCACGAGCGCCGACTTTTTTTCTAATTGTTGTTTCGCCTATAATAATTCTAACACTCACAAAAATTCGTGGCCACATTGCTGCGTATTTCAAGATGTAGGCTTCTCAGTAGGAATGACGACCGCAAGCGAGCATTTTTCACGAGAGGAGTGCGCTGGCAAGAACGGACAAGACGGCAAGCACTCAGGCGGTGTTGCACCCAGTCGGCGTGCTAGCGACGCATAGAAGGAAAGAGTGAAAGGAAAGGGTGAACGAAGAATACGGCGTAAACGCCACTTTCCCCCCCTGGACCTAGCCCGACCGCGTTTTGGGGTGGCAGCGATGGAGGGCGACAAGGAGGACAATAGTGACCCCGCCGCTTTCCCCCATGCTTCCGAGAACACCCAATTCGACACAGCAGCTTATGGCTGTCTGAATGCTTGACTGATAGCATTGACCAGGCTCACCTGGGTGCGTGGGGGAGAGGCAAGGGGGGGCTGACGGACGGAAAGCTAGGCCGAAAAAAAAAATCCGGAATGCGCCGTGCCTACTAAAGGCAAAGACAAGAGGTTGTTGACACGCGAATGCGAAAACGTGCAATTAATTTTTTTTTTCTGTCAGGGGCATTAATACAAAGAGCTTACTACACATGCACGAACAAACAAATATATTAGAATAGGAGCATGATGATTATGTCGCCGCAACATGCAATGCATGCTAAACAAACAAACAATAGTTTCACTAATGCATATGCGCTTCATCTCGATGCAATATAAAACGGTTCCATCAGCTCTGAGGCACTGTAATTCTCGATTCTCCTCAGAATCCTGGCCCACTAAAGCCGTGGAGCGTACATGCAAAAAATACAATGCGCAGGCAAATTCGCAATACCGTTGCTTCTTATGGAAAGCTCAAGTTCTTCTTCACGATCAATAAAGTAGTGGCTAAATTTATGCGACTTCCCCTGCTTGCTACGTGGTACACTGGCTTTTCTCTTTAGGGGACACATTTCGGTAAAGGAGAAGTGCAATAATGGCGGTGTACCATTCATGGAGTTGACATGGGAGAACATATTTTTGGTTCCTGCGCAGTGTGCCTGTGGTCAGTGCGTTAGTTTTCAAAACACGTTGTTCAATCTCAGCAAGTCGTAGAGCACTAAAAGCCGACAAGGCGAAAATTAGCTTAGTACGGGTCAATGTCCTCCAAAGAAAGCCAACTAGTAACCCATATTGGCAAATCCATACGAAAGTCGGTCCAATAATTTCCGCCTTGTTGAACGGCAGTGCCAACATTGTTTACTGACTGTGTAAAGTGGGCCAACATTGGATCTCTCTCAGAATGGCACAGCCAATATTGTTTACTGACTGTGTAAAGTGGGCCAACATTGGATCTCTATCAGAATGGCACAGCCAATATTGTTTACTGACTGTGTAAAGTGGGCCAACATTGGATCTCTATCAGAATGGCACAGCCAATATTGTTTACTGACTGTGTAATGTAGGCCAACGTTGGATCTCTATCAGAATGGCACAGCCAAGATTGGCGCCACGCTGTTAACCTTAGGCCAACATTGGGCCAGGAACCAGAATGGCACAGCCAATATTGGAACCACGCTGTTAATCTTAGGCCGTCATTGGGCCAAGAAGTGCCAATATGTTTCCAACGTTGGCCCAACCTGACGTGCCACCTGGGACCTCTATGAGCTGCATGGCCTAGTTTTCCCTCCGTCGGTTTGGCGAGGAAAAGCGGCGAGGTTGGAGTGACGAGGAGCGACAGCGTTGAGGCGACGGCGATAGCACGGAGGAGCGACTGTCAGGGGCATCAGAAGTAGGGTACAGACGGCGAGGTGAATAACGGCGAGCGACGGCGTATGTCCGAGGGGCAGGGAATGAGCTCCAGTACGGTCCATCTAGCTGCTGTGGTAGTGGCTACCTACATGACCAACGCGGTGGCAGCGGAAGCAGATTGGTTTGTCGTCTAGGGTTCGCCCTTCAGCAGGAGTACGTGGTCTGGGAGCGAAATAATGGTCATTACAGGTTGTAGCCGTGGGAATGGGTTCCGATTCAGGTCAGCAGACAGAGCAGGTGGTAGGGATGCCAAGGTTTGCAATTTTTTGCTGCACAACTATTTTAATAACGGGAATAGTGGGGGCCACTTGGTAGAAGGTACCATCAAGGGGTCGTGAATGAAGGGGGCCGGACTCGCCGCTTCAATCTCACTACGAACGATACGTGTGACGTTCTCTTGAAATGGTCGTGTGGAGGTAAGAGCGGAACAAGAGGACGTGGCAGGGGTGTTTGGGAGCCGGGAAAACTGTGGGACAACGCGGCGGCTTTTGGCTACCTCGAAGCAGCGGCATTCTTTGAGGATGGCGTTGAGGGTAGAAACGTCGTTATACACCAGCAAATTCAAGGCGTCGTCCGCGATGCCTTTTAGGATATGGCCCACCTTGACAACCTTGGTCATGTGCTCATCGAGTTTCCGGCAAAGCGCGAGCACTTCCTGTATGTAGGAGACATAGGATTCGGTCGACGACTGGACACGGGTGGCAAGCTCTTTTCAGGCAGCCTGACGGGTTGCCAAATAGGTCGCGAGGCCTTTCTTTGAAAATGTCCACGCTGGAGAGCTCGACCTCATGGTTGTGAAACCAGACACGCGGTGGCCCGTCCAGACAAAAAATCACATTGACAAGCATAATGGTAGGGTCCCAGTGGCGGCTTTGGCTAACACGCTCATACATGCTGAGCCAGTCGTCGCCGTCAATGCCATTTTGGGCGGAGAATGTCCCAGGATCACGGGGACTAGGAACCGTAACGTACGTTCTGGTTGGCGCCGCAGCTGTGGGTGGCGACGGCATGGTTTCATCGGAAACCTTGGCTGAGAAGGTGACGTTGCGGCAGCTTCGGAGCTCCGTGGCGAGGACGGGGAACGTTCCACCTCCACCACAATGTTACGCGATGCACGAGTCAGTAAGACGAGCAACTATGTACTTCTTATATTTACGAAACCGGTTGCCGCGCTAACCGGTTAGATTCACCGCGCGAGCCCAGTTCGTCCTTCCTTCTCTTTTCTCGAAGGAAGGCGCCCAGGCACCTCGTTCAAACAATCAAATGCCACACACGTGTAGCAATACATATGCAAGTCCTCCATAGCGTTATTAGTCCATTTTACAAGCTCTGTGATACTTAGACGGCCTCGCTGACGCAATTACTACTACAACTAAGGTGAAATTTGGCGAACGAAAGCGGAAGAGTTCGCCAAGTTCATGTGCGATGGTAAATCGTGCTGATCATATATAGCGTTAAAAACAATTGCGAGCCAGTGCTCGAAAGTGTCATGCTGCTGTATTAGCTAGGTTTCCCAACGTCCCAAAGAACTCTGCTTTTCACATATTTTTTACTTTGAAAGGATAGGCCGCAGTTTAAATGTTAACGTTTCTGGCTGATTTGGAAGCGTTGCGTTTAATTATTGAGCCTTAATGCTTCTTTATTTAGTTCTTCATGCGTGATATATATATATATATATATATATATATATATATATATATATATATATATATATATATATATATATATATATATATAATTTTACGTAGTGGTGACGTTGAAGAACACAGTAGCGCCACTGTGAACGACAAAACTAAATTTTATTGGGCGAACCTGTGCCCACAAAACAGGCTACACTTATAGCACAAGGATAGCGGCGAACACAGTCGGCGATCATCGAATATCTGATCAGCGGGTCAAGCGCGTCGGCTTTTATAGAGCAGTCGTCGAATGTTCCAGACTAATCGTTCGGACCCGCGTGCTTTCCACAAAGTTCTACACCAGTCGCGTCAGGTGATGAAATGAGATAACATAAGGTTCGGCGACAACAGAAAACGGATAGAAGCATCGATAACGTTCCAGAAACTTCGGATACATGCAGGCGCGTCCCACGCTGTGCGATTACATTTGTTAGGCGGTGAAACGTGGTTGTCCGATACAGATAAGTACACGTGTCAGTATATAACGAGAAGAAAGGGGGTTACCCGAGGGGCCCGATTTTTATTAGTCATATCATAAGAAACCAACAAACACTGGCACCAAGGCCAACATAGGGGAAAATACTTGAGCTTAATAAATGAAAATAAAGAAATGATAAATTAATGAAATTAAAGTGGATGAAAAAACAACTTGCCGCAGGTGGGAACGCAGGTGGGTGTCAGTGTTTCTTGGCTTCTTCTGATATGAATATATATATATATATATATATATATATATATATATATATATATATATATATATCTGCTGCCAAGATCAAATTACGCGAAAAATAGTGGTACGCTATGGAAATTGTCTGTGAGAAGTATGGCTAGATCAAACACAGCCTTTGTACGAACAATCTTATTCAAGTGTTAGATCACGTAATACGGCTGCTATCAGCTATCCTTCTCAGTGTCCCGACAAAGCTATACCTTACAACAGGTGTATATTTTGTGGAAAGCGACCGGGGGCCACGGTACCCAGGCAGCACACCAGCATTGGTCCAACCATGGCCCAATGCTGGCAGAAATTGGTACCAATGTTTGACCAATGTTGGCATATTGGCAAAGTGCAACCCAATCCAATGCTGCCCCAGCGTTAAAGCCAAGATTGGACCAATGTTATGCCAATGCAGCAGCCATCGTGGGACCAGCGTTAAAGCCAAGATTGGGCCAATGTTATGCCAATGCAGCAGCCATCGTGCTGCCAGCGTAGTACCAGTGTTGAGCCATATCGTTGCCATTCTTAATGCCAGGTTTGAGCCAATGCCCTTTGCATGACGAATATTCTAGATATGCTGGCTTTAGAGCACGCACATATTCTTACCGCAAACAATTTGCTAGCGGCATTTTTTGTAGCAATTGTCCCCTTTCCGTCTTCCTCAATAGTAGCTAGGAAAGCTCGACAAAAAGATGTCAAGAAGCAGAAGTCATATATGATTGCAAATAATAATAAAAGAATACTGAAATTGACGTTTATGACAGTTTATTTGCGAATAAATTTTCACAAACAGGCATTTTTCGTGGACCTAGATGGGTGACGCTCGGTTATCTTCAAACAGTTTATTTACAGGCACTGCCCTCAGGATAGGAATTGGGCAAGGGGCCGAGGACGGTGGGCTGGCCAGGGGTTTCAGGGCAGGGAGCTGACGTCGGTAGGCAGGTTTGTCAGTGCTTGGATGACAGCGGGCTTATCAGGCCCCCGAGGACCACGATAACGCGGTGGTTTCGTTGATATTGCTACCATATCCCATAGCGACTTCACCATTACTTGGAGGCAATGTTTGCACTGTAAAATGAAAAGAAACATTGTCAGAGATGTTGGTATGACAAATGTATGTGGGAGAGTTTTCATTTGAAAAATCGCCATACTGCCACAATATTATAAGTCTGAGCAGAGAGTTCGAAGGGGTGAATCAAGAAACTTTCTTGCAAGAGATTTGTCAGGTAACACTTCTTGATATTTCGAGATATATGGCATACCTTGTACAAGGTCTAACGTAATATTTAGAACAGACCTAAAATGCGCAGGATCCGTCCGCTTTGTTTACAGCTCACACCTAGTCAGCGTAACACTTTAAAATTAAAAATTGCAGCAAAACCTGCTGCAGCACAAAAAGCCTTGTTTCAGACTGTGTAGACACAATGCGGCCTTCGTGCGAAATTTTTAATGTGGAAACCGAGAAGTTCCGTCAAGAAACACTAGTAAAAGAAGCATTTATTATACGAAAAGAAAGAAATACTGTCAGCTGGAAATGATGCTTGACCTATACCAGTGAGAAGAAGCGCGGTTCCTCGGTATCACTAGCAGGATCAGGCCGCACGCGTGGTTTGATAAAATCATAGTCCTGGAATTTGGGTGAAATTCACAGAGATTTACACGTGGTTCTACTCCAGGCACTATTCAAAGACTGCAAATAAAAAGAGCTATTTAATTACAGGCACTCTACATTAGCCAGGCCTGTTTCAGTAATATATATACCGCGGGATATTGCTTGGGTGATATAGCTTGGGTGATATTGCTTCTGATAAAACTAATAACATGCGCAAAACAAATGCACTCACCATTGTATGATCCATGCTTCTTTGTATCCGAGTTCATCCCACATCGAAGACGGTGGCCACGAGCGCCGACTTTTTTTCTAATTGTTGTTTCGCCTATATTAATTCTAACACTCACAAAAATTCGTGGCCATATTGCTGCGTATTTCAATATGTAGGCGTCTCACTGGAATGACGAGCGCAAGCGAGCATTTTTCACGAGAGGAGTGCGCTGGCAAGAACGGACGGCAAGCACTCAGGCGGTGTTGCAGAGAGAAGTGGTTCTTGAAGGGGTAAGGAAAGGTTGACGCTGTTTTCTGCAGCCCTTGCGGGAGCACGGCTCAGCGTCAACGGGGGTGGGGGGGGATAGTGGGAGCAAAGGAGATAGGAGAGTAGAGGGTTAAAGGGTCGCCATGGCAGCGGATGAGCAGTCCGGCAGGAAGGGCCCAGTGGGTCCGGTAGGATTGGTGATCTGGTGAAAGGCCAGGGAGCGGTGATCCAGCAGGAGCCAGATGATTGGGGCAGTTCGAGTAGCCTAGAGTGGTTTGGGTAGCCGTGAGGCTATCCGTCTTTGCAGAAAATCCTAGAGTCTCGCCGAGAGCCCCGACGAGTCGAGGTACTCAACGACACTCAGGAGGGCTGGTAGCTCGCTACGACCAGGGAAGAGGATGTCTTCCTGTCGTGTAGAAGGAAGCCCCAGTCGTCGGAACTCCTGCAGGAGACGGTCACGCTGCTGCAGGTAGGCAGCGCAGGCCAGCAGGAGGTGCTCCAGGGTCTCGGGCTCCCCACAGGAGGCACAGGCTGGAGAGGCGATGAGGCCGTGCCGGTGGCGGCGAGCACCCGTCCAACAGCAGCCAATCCTCAGTCGCAGAAGGAGGGAGGTCTCCCTGCGTGCGAGGCCGCGCTGTGGAAGTGGTCGCGGAGGGCGGCCCAAGGACATCCGCTTGTCCGGATGGCAGGCCAGCAGATGGCGCCGAAGCCTGTGGCATGTGAAATCACTGGCTTTCACTGCCAGGCTGGGCGGGACCACGCAGTGGTGGGCACGCTTTGCCAGTGCATCTGCTTCCTCGTTGCCCGGTATCCCTACGTGGGCTGGAAGCCAGTGCAGGGATACTGAGCAGCCCGCCTCCTGGAGCGCCATCAGCCTCGACGAGAGCAGGGCAACCCCGAGGCTGGCCCTTTCTGGCCTCTGCAGGCTGAGGAGTGCCGCCTTGGAGTCGCAGTAGATGGTCACTGGGGTCACTGGCAGCTCCTCTGCGAGTAAGTCCACAGCCAGGTGAAGGCCTGCAACCTCTGCCGCTGTTGACGTCGCATGGTTGGGGAGGCGACACTGCTTGCTCTTCCCCAAAGCGGGCACCACGCAGGCCGCAGTCGACGAGCCTGTGTCCGGCATTACCGAGCCGTCAACGTAGATCTGCAGGTTTCCACCGTGGTCCTCATGCAGGAGGGAAGCAGCCGTCTGTTGAAGGGCACAAGTTGGGGAGCGCCGTTTGGAAACGCCGGGCAGCTCTGTGGTGATGGGTATGGGTGGTCTCTGGGGAGGAGGCAGTTGTGCGTTGTTCGCTGGAGGCCTCCCAATCACCTCTTCGTACAGCCCACAGAGTCTGCCCATCTGTGAATGGGGCCGCGAGCGCAGTCGGGAGAGCAGGGCACTGCCGTCTGGTCCATGGTGGAGGCGGTCAACATGGCGTAGCCCCTGCTGTAGGAGGAGGAGTGACAGGGGCCATGCTCCCGCCTCGGCCAAGGTTGCAGCGACTTGGGAGCTGCGGGGAGCGCCCAGGCAGAGTCTAATCGCGGCCCGATGCTGCAGCTCCAGCTTCTTGAGACGGGCTGGTGGTAGTGCCACGAGTGGGAGGGCGTACCGCAGGCGTGAGGTGGCTGCTGCATCGTACAGCCGTAGTGCCCACCCAGTGGTACAGCCCTGTCCTCGGGAAAGAAGCTGGGAGACTGCCTTGCGGACACTGAGGACCTGAACATGCAGGGTCTTGACAGCAGGTAGCCAGGACAGTCGGTGATCAATGCGCAGCCCCAGGTACGTCACTGCAGTGCTCCAGGGTAACTGGACACCTTCCAGGTGGAGCCGGGGTGCTGTGCGGCGGGCGGCTGCTCTTGGGTGGAGCAGCATGGCCTCCGTCTTCCTTGCCGAGATGGCAAGGCCAATGCTGCTCAGGTAAGCAGCGGCGGTGTCAAGAGCTCTTTGCAGGGCTGAGCGCGCGCTGCGGTGGTTGTGTGGTGGGCTTCGCACCCACAGGGCGATGTCGTCCGCGTAGATGGAGGCACTCACCGGATAGTCGGGGTCGATCGGCAGGGCAGCAGGAAGCCGGGCCAGGGCCAGGTTGAACAGGAAAGGGCTCACCACTGACCCTTGTGGCACGCCCGCTGCCACCGGCCGAGGGGAGCTCTTCGATCGGCCCACTCGTACCCTGAGGGTGCGTTCCTCTAGGAACGACGAGATGAACCGCCGCAGATTCCCGTTGATGCCAAGTAGGTCCAGGGCCTGCTGAACGACTGGGTGGGGCAGGCCGTCGAAGGCCCCCTTGATGTCGATAAGCACCAGGAGCACGGCGTCACCGCAGGCCTTGGCCTCTTCCAGCGTGGAGACCACATCCGCGATGGAGTCCGCGGTGCATCGGCGCCGCCGGAACCCCGTCTGCTCATCGGCCAGGAAGCCACGGGCACGGGCCACCCAGTCCAGTCGGACCAAAGCAATGGCCTCCATCACCTTACAGGAGGCGGAAGTGAGGGAGACCGGCCGGTAGGAGCTCACGTTTCCAACCGGCTTTCCGGCCTTCAGGATGGGGGCCACGATGGCTGTGCGCCATTGCACCGGCACCTGCCCTGACCTCCAGATGTCGTTATAGCAGTCGAGCAGGCGCTGCTGCTCGCTGGCGGCCAGGTTGCGGAGCATTTGGGTCGTCACTCCGTCGGCTCCTGGTGCGCTGTGGCGCTTCCCCCTCTTCAGGGCCACTTGGAGCTCGTGCAGCGTCAGGGGGTCCTGGCAGATAGCAGTGATCTGGCTCGATGTCCACCCCGGGTGATGGTTATGCAAGCAGCTAGGCAGGCTGAGGGAAGGCTGTCCTACCGGCAGGATGGCTGCAGTGCGTGGTACAGCCGGCGCGAACTGGTCGGCGAGGAGCTCCGCAAGGGCCTCTTCGCTGATGCCCAGCGTGATGGCAGCGGCGAGGACAGGTTGTAGGTTTGTTCTCCTGCCGGTGAGAGATTTGAGGAGTCTCCAAGCCAGGGGTCCCCTGGATCTGTCCTCGATGGCAGAGCAGAGGCTCCTCCAGCTCTGGCTCCTCCTGCGCCGGGCCTGGCGCCTGCAGCGGGCATCCGCGCGTCTGTACTCGGTCCAATGCTCTGCCTTGCCCGTCCGGATTGCTCTGCGCTCCATACGGCGCCTGGAGGCGCGGAGGTTGAGCAGGTGGAGGTCCGGAGCGGGGGTATCTGGTTGGGCAGAGCACTGTACGGTGGCAGCCTGAGCACAATCCGCAATGGCGCTGAGGAAGTCACGGCCATCGCCCAAATTGCTGCAGTGCTTCCGGAACAGGGACCAGTCTGTGACGTGGTAAGTTCTTCTCCTAGGCCTTCTCCCAGACACGGGGCTGATCACGATAGGGAAGTGGTCAGACCCCCATGTGTCCGGAGTTGTGGCCCAGGAGTAGGAGCACTGCTCGGTGGTGAGGGAGAGGTCGATGGCCGTGCGAGCTCCGCGGCGGACGTAGGTAGGCTCCCCAGTGTTCAACATCAGCAGGCCAGCTCGGCTGATGGCGTCTGTGAGGTCCTTGCCTCGGCGGGTGCAGCTGCGGCTACCCCAATCCGTGTGGTGTGCGTTGAAGTCACCGCACAGGACTGCATGGCCACCGAGGCGAACAGCCAGCTGTACGAGGCTGGAAGGATCCCACGGCTTTCCTGGACGAATGTAGATGCTCGCCACAGCGGTGTCTTGGCTGCCAAGGCGTACGGTGACGGCACATGACTCCAGGGGGCCACCCGCGATGTCAGCAACAGGTAGAACAGCATGCGCCAGGGTGCTGCGGACGTAGATTGCCGTGCGTGGCTTCCCTGTCTTGTGGGCTCCATCTAGGCAGGGCGCTGCAGTGCAACTGCGTGTGGCACAGGTGGTGGCGCCCGAGTAGCCAGTGTAGCCGGGAAGCCGTACGTTCTCGGCCACGGCGTATACCTCCTGCAGTGCGAGGACGTCGAAGTCGCACCGCAGGAGGTACTCACACAGCTCGCCGTGCCGTCGCTGCAGCGAGTTTACGTTCCACTGGAGCACCCTCGGGCGGCGGCGGCGGGACCTCGATGAGATGCTAGCCATGCTGATGTTGGGTGGATGGCACGCCGCCCGCCTGGAGGCAGAGGGCTCGGAGTGGGCTATCAGCAGGCAGCATCTCTCCGATGGCCTTCAGCGTCAGCTGCAGGCTCGCGATCAGCTGGTCGCGGGGGTCTGGACAGGCCTGCGGTGGTGGTGTGGCTGGTGCCTCCGGGGTTGTGGTGGTAGCTACAGGTGGTCCGGCTCGGAGGGTCCGTGGGGCTGCTTTGGGTGGCTGGCCAGGAGGGAGCATCGCCGACTGGTAAATTCGTGTGCGGCCGGTTAGGGCCTGTGCATATGAGACTTGCGTGGAGGTCTTCGCCTGCTGTGTCTCTTCCCGCACAGAGGCCCGGACAGCACGACGAGAGAGGGGAGTAGGGGCGGTCGCCATGATGGTTGCCACCCTACGTTCTTCCTGCCACCTGGGACAGGCAGGAGTATTAGCAGGGTGATTGCCACCACAATTATTGCAGTGGGCGGCATTTGGGCAGCTTTCTCCTCGCTCGTGTGACCTCCCACAGTGCAGGCAGCTGGTAGGTCTGTCGCAGGTTGCAGCCACGTGCCCATAGCGGCCACATTGCTGGCACTGCAGTGGACGCGGTCTTCCAGGCCTCACCCGGAACTGGAGCTTGTATATGGACACATGCTCGGGAGGGACCGGGCTGCTAAAGCGGAGCATCGCCTTGTTGCCGGAGCGGGTCGCAGACAGGATAGGGACACTGGACTCGATCGCACCAGCCAGCTCTGCGTCGGTAGTCTCGTCGTCAATGCCGTGTATAAAGCCCGTGCTGTTTCCACGGACAGCTGGTGGACGAGCAGCAACGGGAATGCCGCGGAGCTCGGTGGTGGCGAGCAGCCTCTCCAAGCAGGCCTGCGAGGTCGCGTCCGCGGCCACGATGTTTCTTTTTGTGTTAACCCGGACCGCGGACACCCCTGGCAGCGCAGAGAGCACAGCGGCAATAGCAAGGCGGGATCCTCGCTCGAAGGCCCCTCCCGGGCCAGAAGGGCGGAACAGGGCCGTCCCGACCACCGCTGGGTCAACCGGTATGGTGGCGGCTTGTAGAGCCCTGGCGCGACGCTGGGCGTTCCTAGAGAGGACCATGGTGAAAGCATCCTCTGCTGGTTCGCCGTTCTCGGGTGCCAGGGAGGGTGCGATTTGAGCACTGTTGGGGGTGTTCTTCAGTGGCGCCTGTTGCTGTGGAGAAGCCGCTGGGCCCGAGGTGGTAGCAGTCGCTGGAGGCTGCGGGCTGGCTGCCTGGAGTTGTCCGTCGCTTCCCCTTGCCCTTCTTTTTTGAGGCAAGGCGCTTTGAAGGAGGAGCTGGCGGATCCTTCAGGTAGGCAGCTGCGCTCTGTCCAGTGGCTGGTGGAGCGTGATCATCAGTAGTCGCGCCCTCTCTTGGAGTAAGAACCAAGGAGGCAGTTGATGACTCATCAGGGTTCCGAGAGACGGCGCTCGCATTCTGAAGGAGCGGGGGCAGGCAGGTCGCTACAGCCGGCGCCGACGTTTCGAGACCACCACCATCGTGTGCGTGGGGCAGGGACGACTTGATGGCCGTCACTCCTGGTTGTCGAGGGATTGCGCTGTCGACATCCATCCGCTCCGAGCGTACGTCGGGTGATACGTGAGCCTCGGAGCACGGTGGGGCGCTTGATGGCTGCTTACGAGGGCCGGCCACGTCGTCCTCCTCACTCTCAGCTTCACGGGCGCGTTTCCGCGAGCTCGAGGAATCCATTTCTTCCTCGTCGTCTGAAGAGGGGAGGGAGACGGCAGTCCTCTCAGCAAGGGTGGAGTCCTGCGTCAGGGAGATGGGGCTCGCCTGGGGTAATTCCACAACAGCTTCCGGTGCCCCAGTGCTGTCGAGTACAGCCATAGGCAGAGCAGGAGCCGCTGGTTGCGTAGTGGTAGCTTGCTTGCGCAGCCATTCGTCGACAATGTGCGCGGCACGGTTCTGGAGCTCTTCTCTCGCGCGGAGCTCTTGAAGATTAGACGGCTCGAGTGTCACGAGCGACGTGCTGGCATGTCGACGGTGACCCGCGCGCGGTGGGCGTCCTTCCGGTGAAAGGAAACTCATGATTTAAAAAAAAAACGCTCACACAACAAAACCGCAGGGCACGATATCAGCACGGCATAGGAAAACGCATCCCCGCCGCGAAAAACAAACTCTCGCTCGGTACGCGCAGCGCGCGCACAACACAACACACGTGGCGCGTGCACAAAGCACCACACCCGTGTGTGGAGCAGGTGTCGTCTCGGTGTCTCGACACTCGAAGTGTGGACGCCGGGCAAGGGGAGGGATCCTATGGCAGGCAGGATGCAGCGAGGTAGGCGTAGGAGGTCGCGCAGAGCATGCGTGGCAGCACGCGATGGCGGTGGCCACGCGGCTCATGCAGCACACGCCGGAACGATGTGCAAGCACGTCCGCCCACGTGGAGTCGGGTGCGGCTGGCGAGGCGAGGTCGTCGGAGCGAAAGGCTGCGTGACCTCTCTCATCGACAGTCCGAGCAAAACTCCCCGGTGTTGCACCCAGTCGGCGTGCTAGCGACGCATAGAAGGAAAGAGCGAAAGGAAAGGGTGAACGAAGAATGCGGCGTAAACGCCACTTTCCCCCGCTGAACCTAGCCCGACCGGGTTTTGGGGTGGCAGCGATGAAGGGCGACAAGGAGGACAATAGTGACCCCGCGGCATTCCCCCATCCTTCCGAGAGCACCCAATTCGACACAGCAGCTTATGGCTGTCTGAACGCTTGACTGATAGCATTGACCAGGCTCACCTGGGTGCGTGGGGGAGCGGCAATGGGGGGCTGAAGAACGTAAAGCTAGGCCGAAAAAAAAATACGGAATGCGCCATGCCTACTAAAGGCAATGCAAGAGGTTGTTGACACGCAAATGCCAAAACGTGCAATTAATTTTTTTTCTGTCAGGGGCATTCATACAAGGAGCTTACTACACATGCACGAACAAACAAATATATTAGAATAGGAGCATGATGTCGCCGCAACATGCCATGCATGCTAAACAAACAAACAATAGTTTCACTAATGCATATGCGCTCATTCTCGATGCAATATAAAACGGTTCCATCAGCTCTGAGGCACTGTAATTCTCGATTCCCCTCAGAATCTTGACCCACTAAAGCCGCGGACCGTACATGCAAAAAATACAATGCGCAGGCAAATTCGCAATACCGTTGCTTCTTATGTTAAGCTCAAGGTCTTATTCACGATCAATAAAGCAGCGGCTAAATTTATGCGACTTCCCCTGCTTGCTACGTGGTACACTGGCTTTTCTCTTTAGGGGACACATTTCGGTAAAGGAGAAGTGCAATAATGGCGGTGTACCATTCATGGAGTTGACATGGGAGAACATATTTTTGGTTCCTGCGCAGTGTGCCTGTGATCAGTGCGTTAGTTTTCAAAACACGTTGTTCAATCTCAGCAAGTCGTAGAGCACTAAAAGCCGACAAGGGGAAAATTAGCTTATTACGGGTCAATGTCCTCCAAAGAAATCCAACTAGTAATCCATATTGGCAAATCCATACGAAAGTCGGTCCAATAATTCCCGCCTTGTTGAACGGCAGTGCCAATATTGTTTACTGACTGTGTAAAGTGGGCCAACATTGGATCTCTATCAGAATGGCACAGCCAATATTGTTTACTGACTGTGTAAAGTGGGCCAACATTGGATCTCTATCAGAATGGCACAGCCAATATTGTTTACTGACTGTGTAATGTGGGCCAACGTTGGATCTCTATCAGAATGGCACAGCCAATATTGACACCACGCTGTTAACCTTAGGCCAACATTGGGCCAGGAGCCAGAACGGCACTGCCAATATTGGAACCACGCTGTTAATCTTAGGCCGTCATTGGGCCAAGAAGTGCCAATATGTTTCCAACGTTGGCCCAACCTGACGTGCCACCTGGGTAACTGCAATGTGTAACAACAGTTTTGCGTTCCTGGTCCAGTTAGAAGCGTTACAAATATTGAGTAAAAAAATTACTGATAGAAAAAATTTTGAAATTTCTTTCCCCATTTTTAGGCGTCATAACATGTTTCGACTGGGTTTCATGAAGTGATGTCCTCGGTGAACTAAACAACACATGTTGTTTATAATTGGCGGAAATCAAGGGTGCGGTATAGGAAATATGTAGGCAAACTTGATAGACAGGGGACTATACCTATGACATTTGCCCTCAATTACGCATGCAAGCGATTCGGAGTTTTATGAATGTGTTTTGCAAACAGAGAATTTATCCCACATCCCTGGGAGAACTGTGAACTCAACCAATATCAAATGTAGCGAAAATTGAGATGGGGGGAGCGGGCAGGGAGGAAGGTAGGCCACCATGGTGAATCTTATGGCGAAGTAACGTGTGTGCTGAGGAATAGTAACTGGCTTTTTTAAAATTTGAAGCAAGAAGTGCTCCAAAGCAGTACTTGTGGGGAAGGTTTAAAATTTAAACTTTTATTGCAACCGTTCGAAAGAGACAGGTTCGCTGGAAATCTGGTTGTAATTCTGCGAAGGTCGCACACATGTGCTGCCTCTTTTTCTTTTGAATATTGCATGTAATTTATGTTCATTGTACTTCGTTGCCTATAACCTCGACAATTATTTTACGTAAACTGGCTACACATTTATGATGTAGATTTAAACATGAAGTATAATGCTTTGTTTAACTGTTAAAATTGTAGCAAATGCGCATTTTTATGTGCGCTGTATACTGCTGCTACTGGGTGGGATCCAGGTTTTCTGTGAGGCACTCATTGCCTTTTGTCCATCTATGATCTTTGTATTTTACATAGTTGCCAGAAATAAATGCCAATTCAAATAAGTTTTCTGGCCCCCTTGGTTCAGCACGTGTGATTGATAAATAGGTCTATGTCTGTTAAAAGTAAGTATTACTGACACAGGAATTTTCAGGCTCTTTCTGTTATTGTAGTTGTCACTTTAAGACACACACACATATCTATCTATCGATATATATATATATATATATATATGTAGATAGTACGTCGTTGCTTACGCCAGTCGTGCGCTGACCAAAGCGGAACGCAATTACAGCGCCACAGAAAAAGAATGCCTGGCCATCGTTTGGGCACTCGGGAAGTTTCGCCCCTATTTATACGGCAGGTCTTTCATTGTGGTTACTGACCATCACGCCCTTTGTTGGTTATCCTCTTTAAAAGACCCGTCTGGACGCCTTGCCCGCTGGGCTCTGCGCATTCAAGAATACGACATACACGTCATATACCGCTCAGGTCGCAAGCACACTGACGCTGACGCTCTGTCCCGCTCTCCGCTGCCAGCCGACGCGGCGTCCCTCTCCACCATTAAGGCGGTACCCTCGGTCGACATCGACACGTTCGCATCAGAAGAGCGCAAGGATCCTTGGGTGGCCTCTCTTTTGGATCTCCTTTCTGGCTCGCCTGCATCTCCCATCTCCCGCTCCCTGCGTCGCCAGGCTGTCCACCTTGCTGTCCGGGATAAACTCTTGTATCGACGGAACTACCGGCCCGATGGTCGCAAGTGGCTCCTGGTTATCTCTACGACTTTGCGTTCCGACATGTGCGCGTCTATCCATACTGACCCACAATGTGCACATGCAGGCGTTTTCAAGACGTATGAGCGCCTGCGGCAACGTTACTACTGGCGCGGAATGTTTACTTTTGTCCAAAAGTTTGTCCGCTCGTGCCCGCAATGCCAACGCCGCAAATCTCCGCCTCATCCAGCCCACGGATTATTGCAGCCGCTTCCGTGCACTGCTCCTGCCTTCGACCATGTAGGAATTAACCTGTACGGGCCGCTACCACTAACACCCGCTGGAAAACGATGGATTATTGTCGCAGTTGATCACCTTACACGCTATGCCGAAACCGCTGCTCTACCTGCAGCGACCGCCAGTGACGTTGCATCCTTTCTGCTCCATCGTTTCATTCTTCGTCATGGCCCACCTCGGGAGCTGCTGAGTGATACAGGCCGTGTGTTGCTGTCGCAGGTGGTTGAAGCTCTGCTTGCTCAATGCCGCATAGTTCACCGGACCACCACGGCGTACCATCCTCAAACTAACGGACTTACAGAGCGTTTCAATCGCACCCTTGGTGATATGCTCGCCATGTACGTTTCATCGGAGCATACAAACTGGGACATCATCCTCCCACTTGTCACGTACGCATATATTACGGCTACACAAAGTACCACAGGATTTTCTCCATACTTTCTTCTCTACGGTCGCGATCCTTCCCATACCATCGATACGGTTTTGCCTTATACACCAGACGCGTCAGAATGTGCTCCCGTTTCAGCCGTCGCCCGATTCGCCGAGGAATGCCGTCAATTAGCCCGAACGTTCGCCTCCGCTGACCAACAACGACAAAAAGCCAATCGTGATGGCGACGCTACGAATCTGAACTTCGCTCCCGGCACACTTGTCTTGCTGTCCGTGCCTTCTACCACGCCTGCACTTTCGACAAAACTTCTCTCGCAGTATGATAGACCATACCGTATCGTCGAACGGACCTCTCCCGTACACTATGTCATAGAGCCGCTTACATCGACATCCGACAAGCGCCGCCGTGGACGGGATGTTGTTCACGTGCGCCGCCTGAAACAATTCTATGACCCGCTCGTCTCCACGTCGTAAGTCGCCAGGATGGCTCCGCTTTTGCACCGGGGGTAATTGTAATGAAGAAGAAGAGCACAGGAACAAGACCAGCCAGCTCGTCTCTTCCATGCCTGCTGTGCAACCAGTGGGCCAGCTGGATCGCCAGTGCTTGGCACGAGTGTGACCCGCTGGAGCTACCAGCTGTTCCTACTCCGCGTCACCTGCCTCCTCGGTTACGAAGAGACGTTCCCATCGGAACTGTTCAGTGCACCCATTACAACATATACAGCCCGTCTGTGTATACGAGGCGGCTTAGGGTGGCACGACCAGGTTCCGTTAGCTTGAGTCGCTCGATTTCACCGAGTCTGGGAGCTGGCGCTAACTTCTCCCAGGTGTGAACACCCTCCTGAAGCGGATTCTCTGTTGGCGACCTCACCGGGAGCCTGGCTCAAGTTTATGCGCTTGGCGGATCATCATCATCATCATCATCATCATCATCATCATCAGCCTGGTTACGCCCACTGCAGGGCAAAGGCCTCTCCCATACTTCTCCAACTACCCCTATCATCTATTAATTGTGGCCATGTTGTCTCTGCAAACTTCTTAATCTCATCCGCCCACCTAACTTTCTGCCGCCGTCTGTTACGCTTCCTTTCCCTTGGAATCCATTCTGTAACTCTTAATGACCATCGATTATCTTCCCTCCTCATTACATGTCCTGGCCATGCCCATTTCTTTTTCTTGATTTCAACTAAGGTATCATTAACTCGCGTTTGTTCCCTCACCCAATCTGCTCTTTTCTTATCCCTTAACGTTACACCTATCATTCTTCTTTCCATGGCTCGTTGCGTCGTCCTCAATTTAAGTAGAACCCTTTTCGTAAGCCTCCAGGTTTCTGCCCCGTACGTGAGTACTGGTAAGACACAGCTGTTATAAACTATTCTCTTGAGAGATAATGGCAGCCTGTTGTTGATGATCTCAGAATGCCTGCCAAACGCACCCCAGCCCATTCTTATTCTTCTGATTATTTCAGTCTCATGATTCGGATCCGCCGAAACTACCTGCCCTAAGTAAATGTATTCCCTTACCACTTCCAATGCCTCGCTACCTATCGTAAACTGCTGTTCTCTTCCGAGACTGTTGAACATTACTTTAGTTTCCTGCAGATTAATTTTTAGACCCACCCTTTGGCTTTGCCTCTCCAAGTCAATGAGCATGCACTACAGTTGGTCCCCCGAGTTACTAAGCAAGGCAATATCATCTGCGAATCGCAAGTACTAAGGTATTCTCCATGAACTCTTATCCCCAATGAGGCGAGTGGTTTGGTGTACATGATTATCTAATTGCTTGAGTATCTCCGTGTTTCTGCCGTTTTGTTGGATGCGTAAGCCAAGGATACGAATGCTAGGTACTGTAGGTATGCGTTGCTGGTGCACGTGGAGTTCTATCTCGGGTGGGTGAGGGTCTGGACGTCGACCTCCCCAATTAGGCTTGTACAGAAGGAGCTCCGATTTCTGTGGGGAACACGCCAGGCCGCGCTGTTCTACGTATGCAACGACCTCGTTGATGGCTTGCTGCAGCGTGTCTTGGATGTCCCCGTCGCTGCCCCCGGTGACCCACAGGGTGATATCGTCTGCGTAGAGGCTATGCTTTGAGGTTGGGGATGCTAGCTAATGGAGGCGGTAGTCCGAGCAAGGCCAGATTAAACAGAAAAGGGGATAGAACCGAACCTTGCGGCGTGCCTTTACTGCCGAAGTGAATAATTGGCGACTGCAACCCTCCAATGGTAATGGTGGCCGTGCGACCTGTAAGAAAATTCTTTACGTAGTTATAGGTTCGATGGCCAACCTGGAGTTGTGCCAGTTGGTTCAGTATGGCCTTATGCGTGACGTTATCGAAGGCCTTGGTTAGGTCTAGCCCCAAGATGGCTCTGGTGTCCAGCCTGGAGGTTTTGTCGCCATCGATAATTTGGTGCTTGAGCTGAATCATGATATCTTGAGCAGAAAGTTTCGGGCGGAAGCCAATCATGGTATTGGGGAAGAGGTCGTTGTCGTTCATATGTCCGTGTAAGCGTGTGAGGATGACGTGCTCGAGGACTTTTCCGACACATGAAGTCAGGGAGATAGGGCGGAGGTTTTCGAGTAGGAGGCGCTTCCCGGGTTTGGGAATCATAATAATTTTGGCTTCTTTCCATTGTGAGGGGAGGTTTCCAGTTTCCTAGTATTCGTTAAAATAAGCTGTGAGGGCTAGTATAGAATCCTCATCTAGGTTGCGAAGCATTTTATTAGTAATGCCATCAGGTCCCGGGGCTGAGTTAGGGCGGAGTGCGAGGATGGCTTCACGTACTTCTGCTGATTCTATGGGCACGTCCAGGTGGTCGTTATCGGTGCCTGTGTATGGTGGAGCGGGTGTAGTAGGTTGAGGTCCTATGTATCGGTCTATCAATTCTTGAAGAACTTGTGCGTCCGTGCCAGAATGGGTGTGAAGAATTTTTTGCAAGTTGTGCTGTTGTGTGTTCTTGCTGTTAGCCGGATCCAGGAGGCAACGGAGGATATTCCACGTTTTGGGCAGGTTTGGTTGCCGCTCCATGCTGTCGCATGTGCTGTGCCAATTTTGACGAGTAAGTTGTTGTGCGTAGTCTTCGATTTCAAGGGTGAGAGTGCTAATACGTTTCCTGAACGTTCGGTTGAACTTGTTGCGTTTGTATCTGCGTTGCAGACTGGCGAGGGCTTCCCACATATGCAGTAACTTGCTATCTGCCTCCTGCAGATTGGCTTCCTCAGGCACCAATTTAGTGGCTTTGCTCGCGTCTTGCAGCAAGGGTGCGACCCAATCTTCGAAAGGGGGTTGGGTACCCGAGAAACAGGTGAGGGCTCTGGCCTGTCGGAAAGCGTCCCAGTTCGTTATGTGGAGTTCACGACCCTTAGGCTTTCGCGGGCCCGCTCGAACTGTTGTTTGGATTAAATAGTGGTCACTGCCCAAGTTGTCTTGTGTGTTGATCCAGTCTGCTTGTGGAATTCGTTTTGCGAATGTCAAGTCCGGAGTAGTATCTCTGCTAACGCTGTTTCCCATACGAGTGGGAGAAGTTGGATCCGTTACAAGAGTAAGACCTAGATTCTGTCCGTCAAGCCATAGTTGTCTTCCCTTTCGGCGGTCCATTGGGTATCCCCATGCCACCGCAGGGGCGTTTAGGTCCCCTACGATGAGCAGGGGGGCTCCCCTAGCTACTTGATCTGCTTTGGTGAAAAGTCGTAGAAACCTATGTTGTTCTCTGGGGCTGCTGTACACATTTAGGATGAAGAGGCTCTGTTGCTTGCGCCTTGCAGACGGGATGATCTCCAGAAAAATGTGGGCTGCTGTATCAATGCCTGTGTGATGCTGTATAACCGGAATGTTTCGCTTAACCACTCGCCTCATTGCACGCATCGGAAATCGACATCATGGCATGAAGGAAAGCAACCTTATACGCCTGGTAACCGCCTACGCCTTGAGCAGGATCACCTATGTCGCCCCGTACCTTAGCCTCAATGCAACTGACAAGTCCAAACTCAATACCATGATCAAGAGGGCCTATAAACAAGCCCTACATCTTCCCATCACCACCTCTAACGAGAAACTGGACGCCCTAGGCATTCATAACACCATAGACGAGCTTATTGAAGCGCACCGTATTAGCCAATACGAACGACTTGCCAATTCCACCACGGGCAGGCGCATTCTAGGCACCCTAGGCATAACCTACACCACCCAATTCGGACCAAAAGTACCCATCCCTCCAAACATTCGTGATCAGCTAGTTATCCCGCCCATACCTCGCAATATGCACCCTGAACACAATCCGGAGCGACGTGCAGAAAGAGCTAAACAACTACAAAAGCGCTACGACCAAGCCGCTGACGTAACCTACGTGGACGCAGCAGACTACCCCAACCAAAACGCCATGGCGGTAGTCGCAGTCGCGGGTTCGCAGTACCACCTCTCCGCGGCCGCATCAATATTCGCCACGCAACCCGAAGTAGGCGAAGAAACGGCCATCGCTTTAGCCTACGCGGCTACCAATGCACACTGCATCATCAGCGACTCAAAAACGGCCATTCGTAACTACGCAAGAGGACTGATAGCACCCCAAGCGCAAAAGATTCTCTCTGGCACTCCTCTCTCAAGGCAACGCCGCGTGCAGATCATCTGGGCCCCTGGTCACTCGGGTCTGGCTGGAAACGAAGCCGCCCACGATGCCGCCCTAGCTCTCGCACACCGGGCGCATCATCCTTCTCCTGCGTCTTCCGATCCCGACCAGCCCTCTGTTCTGCATCGCGGTCACGCGCGGGACCGAATGGTCACGTTCAGAGAAATTCTACTGCACTACCGCAGAGAGCGGTTATGCTACCCGCCAGCACACAAAACACTGACTAAGTCTCAATCCACCACTTGGCGACTCCTTCAGACACGAACTTTTCCGAACCCCGTACTTTACAACCGCATGTACCCCGATGCATAATCACCACTCTGCAAAGCGTGCAAAGCCCGCGCCAACCTCAATCATATTATTTGGCAATGCCCCAAAGCCTCACCCACCAACACCTCCAGCACTAACACACGCATCATTAGTACGGCCGAGCAGTGGGAGACATTGCTGCTCAGCTTGGACCCAGAGGAGCAGCTCTGGGCCGTCCGGATGGCCGAAGACGCCGCCAGGAAGCAAGAACTGGCCGCCGTCTGAGGAAGGGGGGGATTGGGGGTTAGCCTCCCGGCCCCCGCCACCCCTTAACCCCATCAAGGACACAATAAAGTTTTATCTCTCTCTCTCTCTCTTATCCCCAATTCTCCCCAATCCAGCTCTCTGAATACCTCCAGTAAACACGCTGTGAATAGCACTGCAGCGATCGTATCTCCCTGCCTGACGCCTTTCTTTATTGGGATTTTGTTGCTTGCCTTATGGAGGACTACGGTGGCTGTGGAGCTGCTATAGATATCTTTCAGTATTTTTAGATACGGCTCGTCTACACCCCGATTCCGCAATGCCTCATAATGCCTGATAAGAATGTACAACTCCTTTTATTGGCGTTCTGGATTCCCAAATAAGCAATCATGCGGCAGGTGGCTAATCTATGAATTGGTTTTAGGGCGTCTCCTTCCTTGAGCCCGTGTGATTTGCTCGCCATTCGTTCGAACACATGTGCGAGTAGCGTAATGGTACTTTGAATCTTCTGCAGGGTGGCCGAGCCCACCCCTTTTATTTGGAAAATTATCCTCCGTACGTGCACAGTATCAAATGATACAATTATTCTACCATTAAGCTCCACTTTAGCGCCGGGAGTTGAGGATCTCGTTGAAGGCCGACCTCTCCTTCTCCGTAGTACAAGTGGTTCTGATTCTTCAGTCACACAGGAGAGGCCGCATGCTTTGAGTTACGCCTGCGTGCGATTGAGGCCTTCCTAGAAGGCGCGTTCTTGTTGCCCCATGGAGCCTGCTTTGACCTAGGTAGTAATATCGTAGTAATACAGGACGTATTCAGAGACCTGGATTTGGAAGAATTGGGGATAAAAGGTAATGGAGAATACTTTAGTGACTTGCGATTCACTGATGATATTGCCTTGCTAGTAACTGAGGGGACCAATTGCAATGCATGCTCACTGACCTGGAGAGCCAAAGCAGATGAGTGGGTCTAAAAATAATCAGCAGAAAGCTAAAGTAATGTTTAACAGTCTTGGAAGAGAACAGCAGTTTACGATAGGTAGCGAGGCATTGGAAGTGGTAAGGGAATACATTTACTTAGGGCAGGTAGTTTCGGGGGATCCGGATCATCAGACGGAAATAATCAGAAGAATAAGAATGGGCTGGGATGCGTTTGACAAGCATTCTCAGATCATGAACAGCAGGTTGCCATTATCCTTCAAGAGAAAATTGTGTAATAGCTGTGTCTTACCAGTACTCACCTACGGGGCAGAAACCTGGAGGCTTACGAAAAGGGTTCTACTTAAATTGAGGACGACGCAACGAGCTATGTAAGGAAGAGTGATGGGTGTAGCCTTAAGGGATAAGAAAAGAGCAGATTGGGTGAGGGAACAAACGCGAGGTAATGACACTTTAGTTGAAATCAAGAAAACGAAATGGACTTGGGCAGGACATGCAATGAGGAGGGAGGATAGCCGATAGTCATTAAGGGTTATGGACTGGATTCCAAGGGAAGGGAAACGTAGCAGGGGGCGGCAGAAAGTTAGGTGGGCGGATGAGATTAAGAAATTTGCAGGCGCGACACGGCCACAATTAGTACATGACCGGGGTTGTTAGAGATGTATGGGAGAGGCCTTTGTCCTGCAGTGGGCGTAACGAGGCTGATGATGATGATGAGTAATATCGGGCTCCTAATCGGCAGAATCCAGTCCCGTGATATCGCACCATCTGCACATACCTTCATCATTGCAATTTTGACAAGTAATGAAGACATAACTTAACACTATGGAGTAACCTTTGGGAAGACCTCGAAATGGCCATTGTTAAGTCTTCCAAGCCCTACGGTTTCTGTTCGGTTAGAGATAAAGTCTCCGATGTTGTTGCTGCGGTTTGTGTCTTGCAGGTTCTTCAATGCGGCCTTATAAGATTGAAATATTGGTTTAATTAAGGAGTGTCTTCTAGGGTTAATAATTGTCATAGTTTAATAGCGGTAAATGACATTTTCAACAAAGTAGCAAAACCATGCAGGGATAAGTTTGTTATTATATAGGACGTTCTTATTGAGAGCGAAAAACTTTGTTTTCTTGAAGTTGCTTTTAATTGCCTAGTTAAGAACGATTGCAGCAGGGGCCTAATTTCCCACATCACTTACCCACCCTTACATTGCAAAAGGGTTCCTGGTAGTCATAGTAGCTTCTTTCGTTCGCTTGGTTTCAAGTAATAGAGCAAGAAGCCAGCGTTTCCATGACGCTCGCCCTTGTGATTGCGGGCTGACGAAGTTTCTGACGCAGGGCATCGTACCTGTTTACGCTGAACCTGCGCTTTCTTTTAGGTTTCTTACAAGGGACGTTCCAAAGGTAAGTTTCGTCATTTTTTTGAAAGAGCGGCTGGTACACCAGGCGAAACAAACAATCGCCATAAGAATCCACACCCGTTGCTGATTCAACGACGGAAGGAGCATCAGCGTAAGAGGAATGGCGCATGCGGAGAGCGCCGAAGAAAGTATAGCGGCGGGTGCCCGAGATTATTCAAGTGCAAATCACGATGGCATCCAAAGGTGTGCTAACAACATGGTTGATAATAGAAGTCCGGATTTTTATCCGGTAGGAATGGGCACGTGGGACTATTCTGTCAATCCCCATGAATGCCTACAGATCGTGTATGATAAAGAAGTCATGTCTCAGGGCTTGCATCGCAGGGTACAGCGTTTTACCTCAGTGGTTTCTTCAAAATGATTGCACGCTGCGACGAATGTCTCGATGTCCGTGCCGACTATGTGAAAAAATAGCGCAAGATGGACAGTTCATGATGCCAGGGTGCATTTTTTTGCAATAATGTTTCCGTATAAAAATAAATGTCAAAACTAGCTGTCAGAATGTCCCTCGTAGAAACAAGGCATTTTTCTCTTCCAGGTATAGCGTGTCAACGTTACAACCTCGTTAGCAAAACAAAATTGGGATATTCAACTACGATAAACAAAATCGCGGACATACATGTCTGCGCACTGCTGCCGGTGATCAGGAATACGATTTTCAGTAAATAATCAAAACTCTGAAGAGCTAAAATCAGATATGAAGCCACATAATTGATTCTAAAAGCAGTGAACATTGAGTAAGTTGTTAGCTCTGTTGAAGAAAAGGTGTGAAATCGCTATAGGGCCAATGCAATTTTCAATGCTGGCCGGCGAATTCAGTGCTCCTGATAAAGCACTTATACTGGTCATTTCGACCTTGCACTTGGATCTAGATGGCAATGACGCACTAGAATACACTAGCACTGTTATTCTGTCCTATTAAAGTCGCGCATTTCACACTGACCGGATGCATTGATGAATAGCTCGCCATTATATTAGCACGTATTTATTAAGCTCTTTCTTTATATAGCCACGCCAGTTTGATTCCATTCCTGTACGTGGCACTGCTATCCCGTTTACGTTTCTGTTGCCATACGTCCGTAGCTTAGTACCGTACGTCCTAGAGTTAGCTTCGTCTACACGTGTGCATCTTGAAGAATCGATATCAAAGCGGGCGGACGCAAACAGCCCCATACGATTCGATGACCCCTGATCACGCTAGCTGTTGTTACCGTCACCGAGTTGTGCTGCTTTACCTTCGTCGATGGCGAAAGTTCGCCAACAAAGCTGTAAAATCCTCGGCGCTGTTGTAGGGCATACCTCCCGGCCTGCCTACCAGCGCACAGTCGCTCTAACGTGACAATAAAAAGATGTAGAACTGTGCACGCTGTCCACACAATGGCGTTGCGCGCGTACGTGTGGGATCTCTCGTGTTGCTCTTGTAGTTCGTTTGTTCCGGACAGCGTGACACTCTGCCTTTATGCAAAATGGCGGCTACGGTGCCGTAATGTCGCCAGAGATCCGGCTAGCGCCTTTGGACAAATGTGGCCCCACTGTAGACAGCAAGCGTGTTTACTTTTATCTTTGGAACCATGCAGCAGGATTACCCACGTGGGCATTCCCAAGTACCGAAGGCCCTGTCTTGACAAGCGCTCCCACGCTCCGCGGAGAGCTTGCGAGGTGCCTACGTGTCGTCATGGTGCAGTACTAAAACTGTCCAATATATTACCTTCGCACATCTAGTTTTTACTCGAAGAAACAACGTCGGCGAAACAGCCCGGGTTACGATCCCAATGTGTTGGCACTCACGACCAACAAGCCAGAAAAACGCCCATTGTTTGCCTTCAAGCACGCCTTCAAGTGCGCACACTACGAGCGGAAACCATCACGACGCGCCTCGAAGTGGTGTTGCTCAAGAGTGGCCTAAGTGCATTAAGAATAAACTAAGGTGCAGGATGACATTGCTGCGCTTCCGTCGGCGAATATTGTAGCTGACTCGTACAATGTAGCGTAGTGATTATTTTCGCTCGAATCTGCGCCACTCTTTTCCCCACCGTTCGTGGCCGGCCGTTCTCGGCGATAACTTACGCGGAACATGGGCCTGACAACTAACGAAGCGTGAAAAACAATTACACATAAACAGAATTGTTACATTATCCTGGCTCTGGCCTCCATCGGCTCTTCATTTCTCAACGCGGTGCCTACCATGCATCAACCACCTATCATACCCGTCTATCTCGCAGAATTATTTCGACATATTGCAAAAACGGCGCAAGCAAAAAGAACACCTACTTCAGCGGATACCGTAGCTCAGACCTTGCAGTGCTGCTGCCGCCGAAGACACAAAACACACTCAGGTGTCACCTTGTCAAACATGTTAGTCGCAACAGCGCCACACATTGTGCAGATGGCGCCTGCTCAAAGGCAAAGCACGCTCACGATGGGGCTTCGTGCCCTTTAGTTGGCTTACTTTCTTGTTTCTGCGTGGTGACCAGAGAAGGCGGGATGAAGCGGTTGGTCTTTTTTATCTATTGCGCTGAGGTCGGCGAAATGCATTGCACTACTGCGGGAAACCAGTCGCGCAGGGCCTAGCGTCAAGTATCCGGACGTGCCGGTCGACGAAGCGACGCCCTTGGTATGGCCATTCGTTGCGGCCCATTAGGAAACATGTTTCTGACACCACAAGGCCAGTGACCTCCTGATTTATTTATTTGTATCGTTAATCTAGCCTATCTTAGAAAGTAAGCGGGGAGGGCACCGAAATTGCTATTTCACATTTCCTTCGAAAACACCAAGAACATTTTTTTAAGAGCACGGCATCGCGTGACTAATTAACAAAGGAAAAAAATGTAGCTTCAGACGGAGCAACATGAAAGAAAGAGACAGCAACTGACAGCAAAAGCTAGCTGAATGGCGCATGCAACAATAAATTATTATACAAACGTTCTTCGTCTATAATTGCACTTTAGGCACCTATGGGAAGGAATCTGGCGTTGGGCAGTGCTCAAGCTAGGCGAACTGAAAACCTATTCCGTTCTCGGACGTCTTTCGAAAATAAGGGATATCGAATGCGTCAGTTCGCCAGCAAATATCTCATTTTATATTAAACACCGTGTGGATCATGTGGACCGTCTACTGACTGGCTCTATGTATCCGTTTTTATTTATACCTAATTTATTATTAAGCTGACATCACACATTGTCAGCTCCTGACTGGAAGCTTACCACTATCATTGAAAAGGAAGGTGTAGAATCAGTGCACTTTACCAGTGCTGACATGTGGGGCAGAGACTTGGAGACTGACAAAGAAGCTTGAGAACAAGGACCGCGCAAAAAGCGATGGAACGAACAATGCTAGGCCTTACTTTAGGAGACAGAAAGATAGCGGTTTGGATCAGAGAGCAAACGGGTAAAGCCGATATTATAATTGACATTAGGAGAAAAAAACCAGAGCTGGGCAGGTCAAGTAATGCGCAGGTTAGATAACCATTGGACGATTAGGGTTACAGAATGGGCACCAAGACAAGGGAAACGCATTCGAGGCGGCAGAAGACTAGGTGCAGCAATGAAATTAGGAAATTCGCGTGCGCTAGTTGGAATCGGTCGGCGAATGGCAAGGGTAATTGGAGATCGCAGGGAGAGGCCTTCTTCCTGCAGTGGACATAAAATGGGCTGATCATGATTATTACTATAATGATAATGATGGTGATGATGATGGTTATGAGAAATAAATGCATCTATTTTAGAAGTATTTAAAGATGTATCATCTATCTCGTTGCCTTCGTTATAGCGGGTGATTTCATATATTTTTCATGAACAAGGAGCTCACGGATACATGCCTACTATAGGAGTTGTGTATAAATCTCGCGGCTTTTTCTTATACAGCTCATAGTTTTTGAACATTTTCTTGCGTATATGGGTACTAAACAATGGACCCATACTCCATAATAAAATGAACGAATGTTTTGTAAGTTATGATTTCATTTTCAGTGAGGTGTGCCATAGAGCGCGCCTTATATAGCCAATTTGAACAATTCATCGAACAAACCGTGTGGCCTTTAGGCTCTCTCCAAGGCACTTGTTACTAATTAGAGACGTATTTTGGCACCAACAGTTTCAGGGATGCTATTGCCTCGGCCATCAGGCAAACGCTGATTGTCTGGTTGAGCTCTGCGTCACTAGAAGGCTATAGTATCGCAGAAAGTAGTTCACCCAGAATACTTCCTGTGATTAACACCAAGTGTAACAGATACATTGCCACCAGGTAATTCGGCTAGCTGCTGACTGAGAAAAATGAAAACATTTGGCCTGTGGTGGATGAGGCAGACGTTAGTACAGTCATTCGCCACGTTTAAAAGGCAGGATATTATACAAATATTTCCGTATGACGGACGGGCTCCGCTTCCCGCTCCCATCTCTACCTATCGGCTCGTCTGTCTTGTGAGTCGTGGCCGCCCAACTTGGTTTCTGCCATTTGTAAAGGCATCAAAGTTGTCTTTTTTCTTTATGTGGTCACTTGTAAGTAGGCGTTAGAAGGTCGCTTGTGTTTCTCGATGCGACACTATAGTAGTTTTGTGTTACTCTGTCCACTCATCAAAGTGTGCTTTGGAAATGACGTATCTCTCACCGCTCTCGCACTAGAGAAGACTAGAAATGAGGGGATTAAGGTCTTATTTCGTCGTGTCGGGGACTGTGTAAGCGTTAGACATCGTCTGCCAAGTCAGGGTTGTTATCTTGTTTTCTTACTTTGAGAACAATACGTTCTCTCCGGCACACGCATTTTATGGGCACGGAATTGTTTAAGGTAAAGCGGTATTGAGTACAAATGTTTCTCAGAACAAAGAGCAGATAAACTGAACATTCATGATAGAGCAAAACAGTACACTGGTTTGTGTGATGAACGATTTGAACAGCTGTCAATGTATTTCTACATGCAATGTTGATCGTAGGCAGGTCGGATGGTGCGTATGCTAGGTCGTCTCCATTGTGACCACAGTGACGTGGACACCATTATGATATTATGTCATGCACTTTGACAGCTGCGTAGTGAATACCTTGTCTGTTGCCAGTGACGGGCTGCCTGATGTAAAGCATTGAGTATGCTCCAGAAACCTGCATTAAATTGACGAAAGCAGGACCATATATAGGTTCATCATTATTGAAAGCAAGAACCACACGAAGGAGCACCAATTCAGAAGTCTTAGCCCAGGTTATGGGAGCCGTATTGCAGTTTTATTTCGACAGATTTTGCTAGGATGACCACCATTGCTGTTGAACTTAATAGTAGCAGCAGTATCGGCGTCGCATCACAATTACTAAGGCGCTCGCATCTACACGAGACAGGTTCCACTGACACACGCTGGCGCAGCCTGTCTTTCAAGGATCTAAAAAAAATGGGCTACACTAAGAGATCGGTAGTGTCGGGTTGCGCTCTCTCTCTCTCTCTCTCTATCGGCCTTCCGAGAGAGAGATAAAACCGACACGACCAATGTATTAGCGTATAATTTTTTTAGCATCCTCGAAGGCTAGCCCATGCTGGCGCGTGCCAGCTGCACCTGCCTCGTGTAAGCGCGAGCGTCTGCGTAATTCTGATGCGACGCCAATGCTGCTACTGCTACAAGGTATTAGGCGCGATAAAACCATAGATATAAGCGTGGACGAAGTCTATGTGTACCCCGTTCTATAGCACCTATTTAAAAGGAATTTATGATGCCAAGACAAATTGTGATGCCAAGAAAAAGCAATTTATGATGCCAAGAATGATAAGACCATTTCGTGTGGACACAGCAACCACTAAAGTGATGGTTGTCCTACATGCGTATTGCTCAGTGGCAATGAGACACAGTTGGCGGCAGCTGTATGAGTGAAAGTTAAATGCCCTGTTTCTGTTCACAAGTGTTTACTTTGGCGTGAGGGTAACCGGGCAAATCGTCGAATATGCGCACCCGTACAGTGCGATAGGATGGTCTCGCACTGTTGAGACCTTCGAAGAGTGCGAGAGAGGCATTTACACCGCGAAGACGCTACTAAGGAGCCGAGAGGGGGAATGTGCCATGCGGTCGCAGTGAGAGTGGAAGGGCACGCAGTTTTTGTGTTATTTCTACTTCTTGCATCCCACAGTCATTTCCACACTCTAGTTGGTTACTGCACAATAAACCAGTCTCGACGCAAATCCGGAAGAGTGAAGTTTTCTCCTTTGGGCTTCTGCTTAGTTAACGCGCAGCGTGAAGCTAGCAGTAGTCCAAGAGTGACAGTAATTAGTCAGCAAAAGGCGCCAGTATTCTTTCAAATTTTTGATGCCGAAACCCGGGTTTACTTAGCCTGCTGGCATCGAAAGTGCCATGGAACGACTGCCAAAGAAGCAGGCCACCCTGCGACAAGCAATCGACACAACAATTGCATCCGGACAGCAGCTAACTCTAATCACCATTCGTCCAAGTCGGTGAGCTTGAGAAACAACTTGACCTTCTTCTCGGAACAAGCCGACAAGCTGAAAGTGGTGAACGAGAGCATCAAAAAGCAGATAGATCTTCAAGAACTTGATACAGAAACCGTACCCAGCGCTGCATACACCAAGATGATCTGCTTCCCGAAAACAAATATCAAGAGAGCTTTCAGAAGTCAAGCAGCTAGAGAGAACAGGTCAGCCACTCCGTCAGTGACAGGCAACATGTCAGAGCATGAAGTACATTCTCTTGGCTCCATCCTACCCGCAGCATTCCAACCACGATCAGCAACAATCCCATTACGTAAATTAGAAAACGCAGAATTCAGTGGGGACCGCTGCCACAGAAGGGTTACCGATCAGCGATCGAAACTACAATATCGCGGTGTAGACGCTCAGTGACATATTTGGAAAATAGGACATTATAATAGAACAGCACACGTCCCGATAGCTTGATGTCCGTCCAGTACACAATCTGCATGACATCGAAAACTTGAGGCCCCTCTATGATGAAATCTAGTCCCGAGTTCGAAGTCAGAAGCTCTGGGGGAGTGTCGTCGTGCACACACGGTGCTCGGATTCTCACAGTCCGTCATAAAAGGATAGTGGGCTTAGCTTGAAATACTTCCGAAGACAGGCCGCATCTCTTGACACACCCGAAGACGAGTTTCTCGGTTTCCTCGATTTCATGAGAAGTGAGGCTGAGTGCAAAGAGGGAGCCCAGAGCGCAGTACAACAGGTGTGCAACGACACTATCAAATCAAAAGGACCGATCGAAAGGGGGCATTCGGCCTTAGAACACATCAGCGTCTGTTCTGACAGTAACCGGCACCGAGTCCCAATGCACGTTTTCTGATGCAGATGGACATCTTGCAATAAAGTACCTCACACGCGTACCCACATACAGGAAGGAGGAAGTGATGTGAAAGGAAATGCGCTGTTACAAGTGCACAAAAAATGTCCTCAACGTCGCAGAGTGACGTTCAAAGTGACCGAAGTGCTTCAAATGATCTGGACAACAGAGCGATTGGCAAGAGGCGTCTGTGGACTAAATCAAAGGTCGACACAACCTCCCTCAGGGGAAGATGCAGCACCAGCAGAGGTAACAGTGCAATTGCCACTTCAGGTGGGAGAAACGCGAGGAACTGCTGGTGTGCTTCTACATACGGCACGAGTGCAAGCAGAAGGCCGACCAAAGATAGCTGTGGTGAGAATTCTGGTCGACGGTGGCAGCCAGAGGCCATTAACACGGCAGGAAGTTTCTGGCGCTTCAATCCTCGCGTCACCAGAGGGGAGAATGTCAATATTTCAACCTTCAGAAGCCAGAGGTCCTCTTAAGAAAGATGTCATGACGTGGAATCCTAAATTCAAAACTGGCGCTACGACACGAAGGTCCGCATTGAAGCACTAGAGGATCCCGAGATCTGCGGAGACATTCTGCAACCACCTGACGATTCGAAGGCCAGCATCACTCACGAACAAGACGTCCAGCTTGCTGACATGTTACCGCACGGCCACCATGCTGGTGTTGAAGTGGAGCTGCTTATTGGTGCTGATTATTATTATGATACAACAACAGGAAATGTAAAGCGCCTCAGTGAGAAGCTCGTGACCATGAACACTGGCTTGGGTGGATATAGCAAGGCACGGAGCCTACATCGTCCACCGCAACCTATTTAACGAGCCCCGGAGTGATGCGGGTGGACGTGACCACAAATTCTCGTGAATTTTCTGATCAACCGATGTTATTCTGTGAGATATAGCTTACTGGGATTGTCGACTATGCAGAGCTGACCCTCAAATAGGCCAACGTGTATCGGGAACTTGAAGAAACCATCTTCCAAGAGAACAGTAGATACGAGGTCACTCTCCCAGGAGGGAGAACGCGTCGTACATCGCGGACAGCAAGAGGGTAGGGCATCGCACAGATTTCGCTCATTCACCACGAAACTGATGCGAAATGCAGAGACAGTTTTGCACTACGATCAGGAAATTCGGAGCTCCCTGCAAGCCAGACACACAGTGGAAGCAAATGGACTCTGTGAGTCCCCACTGGGACCCATTTCTTAGATGCCTTATCTTGTGGCCGAAAAGAAAAACAATCAAACTGACGGTCGTCTGCGCTAACTCCTCTAAAGCGGTTGGAAAGCTTTCACTGAAAGACGTGAACACGTTCTTGGACACTGATGCTATATTGAGAGTTGACGAGTGGCTTTAGTACAGTACAGGAGAAAGCGCTAAGCAAGGTATAACTTTATCATCTTCTCATCCGTCCACACGCTTGCTTATTTCTTGGGAGCACAGACGCCTACTGCACACCGGAGTATGGGACACGTTATCCTAACTTGAAGAAAGCTGTTGGCATTATTCGAGGCAGCCAGGCAATCAAATTGGTCATTTCACGTTGTCGTGCGTGTAAGGAGCAGAGTTGTCGCGCCACAGAGTTGACTGTCTCGCTTCTTACCTACAGAGTCACCCAGGTTGATGCATTCGAAATTACCCGTTTGAATTTTGAGGGACCCATATTCTAAAACATAAGTGGGTCCGAAAGCAAAGCTTATATTGCTTGTTCACTTGTGCGACAACACGAGTCGTAGACCGAGAGCTTGTCAGAGATCTCTTCGAAGTAATTTCTGATAGCATTAAAAATATTTGTCCCTACGAGTAGATTCTATAACACTGTCCTGTCCTACAATGCGCTGAAAGTCAAACAGGCATCAAAAGATTTCAACGAAATGTTTCACTCCATAATAGAAGCGAGGTCCAGTCTTTCTTAAGTGTACATCGTGTTAGTAGAAAAGTTATTGTCGAGAGAGCGGCGCGGTGCGGTGCCTATTGAGAAAGAATGCTGAGAACCGTTTGAAAAGTGCTCGAAACGAGTGCCTTGATTATGATCACCTCTCCACTGTTCTAACGCAGACCGAAGCTGTGGGAATTTTCGTCCCTTTAGTTTTGTCTCATTGGATGCAAGGGAGCTTACGTCCTTTACCTCAGCCCAAAGACACAAACCCAAAGATGGAACAGACGCGCCGGCATATTGGGCTCATCCTGGCGATGGTGTAGACGCGAATACTTCCTGTTGCTTCGCTCAGCGCCTGTCACAAAGCCAGATAGATGAAGAGGCATCAGTGAGGGAGACCATCGGGCCCCTCGCAAGATGTGGAACATGTACTTTGTTTTGAAAACCTTTCCAGAAAGAGACGGCCGAGTACTCGCTTGTAAAGTCCTTCCTAGCCAAACGATGCAGCAGCGACCCGTTCTAGCCGTGTGCCCGCTTGAGTTCAACGAATAGGCAGCCTTTATGGATACTGGCGGCTGGGAATGAGACGGGGCTCAATGCGGGGAACAATGCTGAGACCTTCGAGGCGAGCGCGTCACACATCACACCACTAAGACGCTGCTACAAAGAAGAGAGGGGGGCGGTGTATGTCACCGGCGCTCTCAGTGATAGCCGCGGAGGACGCTTAACAGAACCATCCGTGCCCCCGTGTCGTCGACCCCACCATGACCTCTGCACCATCTCCGCGGCACGTCTGGTGCCGATTTGATGAGCTATATTTACTTCTCTTTTTCCACTTTCCTTTCCCCAGTCTAGTCCGTTACTGCAATATAAACCAGTCTCGAAGCAAATCCCAATGAGTGAAGTTCTTCGTGGCTCCATCTCTTTTTTTTTTACTGATTGGAACTCTCATTGGAAAGTTCCAATCAGTCGGCCGAAGTGAACGGACGTGTCGTCGGCACGCTCCGCAACCACCGAGACGACGCGACCTTCACCGACCGCCTTTGCGCGGGCAGCTTTCGCTGGGAGTCATATGGGAAGCGGCTTTCTCGCCCTTTCCCACTGACCGCATTTTCCCAGGACTTCTTGTCGCTCTGAGCGGCTCTACAGCTCTGAAGCAGTTCCAACGCGGCTGCCCCTGCCGGGGCCATAGCTGCCTTGGAGTGTTTTCTACACCATGAACCAATAGCGGAAAGCGACCCGCTCTTCCGAGGTCCATGTTCTAAACGGGCGTGCAAAGCGCCTTCGGCAAATTCATCGCTCTGTTCACATGGAACATTTATCTACCGCAACGTGGGGGCGCTGCGAGCTGTCAAGCAGAGTGGACGCATTTCACGTCAGCTCCATCGAATCGATGTCCTGCCGCCAAAAATTTGTTCTGCACCGCCGGAAACCGGTTGGACTACATCCGTGAAGTTACCAGGAACCCGTGAACATCATTATTATCCAGGTGGGCCGATCTTTGGCAGTTCTACGGCACTCTATTCTTCAACCATGCGAACGCCGTAAGAGCGGTAGCCGCGGACGCGGCACCAGACGCGGCCTCCATGGCTCTCGTACGGGGCTATGACCCAGACAGCATGCGAGAAATGGAGCTTTCGACCGCGGAGTCGCCAGTTTTTGATGTAACTACGGAGTATACCAACCAGAAAAAGTTGGAACAGTGGGAGCGAGCAACATCGACGCGCGCCCGTTCCGAACATCAACGCAGCCACGGTGGCGGCAGTGACGGCAACATCACCACTCTGGCTCTTGGCAAGCACGCTCAAACTAAACGCTGGAAGCCACAAGTCATGCCGAAATTCGGAGCGGAAGACGCTGTGGTCATCATCAAGCCAAAGGGAACTCTGAAGCTCGCACAATTTAAAGGCAGCAACCAGATCGGGGGAGCAACGTACGCTGCTGCCGGCATTCCGCGGGCGTCGCAGGCGCTCGCTATTTGGCCGGCCTGGGGCCAGAATATAATTATTATTGGCATCAAGAACTCCCAACTTCTTCGTCAGGTCCTTGCGATCGGACAGCTCCAACTCGGAGGACAGGCCCGAGCGGTTCAAGCCTACCTGAAGTCATCGGACAACACAAGCCGTGGTGTTATTCAAGTGGATCCCACAGCCACTGAAGCGGATATTACTCAAGCCATTTATTCACCAGAGGCTCCAATAGTAGGAGTCCGAAAATTAGGAGAGACCAACGTAGCAGCGATCACGTTCGAGGGCTGGAGGGTGCCTTTCAACGTTTATTCTTGGGGCAAAGCTGTGCCGGTTCGCCTCTACCGCAAGACGACGCCAGCCTGTCCCCGCTGCGGCACGATCGGACATCGTGCCGATGTTTGCCCTAATCCACAGGCCGGTCAATGCCAGGCTTGCGGCGAGACGGATCTAGAAGAGGGCCACGAGTGTCAACCCAGCTGCCTCATTTGCGGGGGCCCTCATGCCACGGGATCAATTCAGTGCACGCAAAAGTACAGGAGAGGCGGTGCGGGAACTGGGGCCAAGCGGAAGCCCGTCAATGGAAAAGCCAGTCAGCAACATCACTCCAGGAACGCTGGAGGGAGCGAAGCCCCCGACCTGCAAGCTCCGACGCAAGGGGCGACCCCTTCGCCTCGACCGCATGCAGGAGCCTTCCGAGGGGGCCCTAAAGGAGGCGGCCGTCCAGCAGACAAGCACGATGGGCCAGAGCTAGAACTCAGTCCCGGGAACAAAACGAGCAACAAGGTGAGCTGGGCCAGTGTGGTTGCCTCCGCTCCCCTCACGTTGTCAAATGAGAGACTTAGGGCTGAAAACGAAAGGCTCAAACTAGAAATACAACAACTTAGAGAGAAGACGGCAGCGAACGATACAGGAAACTCTAGAGTACTCCAGGTATCCTCAGCTCAGGCGATGGAGGAGGACAACCCTCCCCCGCTGCCGTCAGGTAGTTCGACTAAGTCACCCCCTCGTACGTCAGAATTCGGCCGAGGAGCGTCGGGCGGCAGCGTAGCGTTGGCGGCTGCACCCTCGACAGAGGAGTGTACGACACGCGCAGATGTGGACGCAATTACAAATAAATTCAGTTCATGGATGGAAAACATCGAAAAGCGCATGCGAGAGGAAATCGAGAAAATAGAGTGTCGCATACTACCAAGCCTACAGGCTAGCGTAGAAAGAATTGAAGAGACACTCAGCAAAAAAATTGAGCAGAACTTACACGGAATGACAGAGCAGACAATTCATAAAATGTTAGAGCCGCAGCTCTAAAAACTCCATGCTTACGAGATTAGGATTGACCGTAAGTTACAAGAATTCGCTGAATGCTCGCGCACTAAGACACCCAGATTGACAGGAAAAATGGGCACCAGGCAGATTGCGTCTGATGATGCGCTTGACCTGAGCAAAGAACAAGGACTGACCTCTTCCAGTTTGCAATATGGCTCGTCAAACTAAGTTAACAGTATTACAATGGAACTGCAGGGGTTTTAAACGTAAGCGGGAATCTCTGCAACAGTATGTGGACTGTCTAGATGAGAGGCCGGATGTAATCGCGTTACAGGACGTTAATGTCGCAGTTAAACTCAGGTCGCACAGTACGAATCAAACTAATACTTCGACTTGCATACTTGTACATAAAGACAGTACGGCTTCAACTATAGACCTCGAACTTAATGCTGAAATAGAACATGTGTTTATTCGTATCCTCCCTAACACTCGTTTCAGTAAAGGGGCGTACATACTTAACATATTGGCACGCGCTAGTTACGCGAGCTGTCGAGGAAGAAGAAGTGTGCGTGGTAGCTGCTGCGAAAACGAACTGTAAACGGCCGTTCGCTTAGAACTGTCTGACTGGCTTTTCCTCTCGTGACAAACTAGTGGACGTGCGGGGTACGCATCCATCGTATGCCTACGGGTCCTCAACCAGAAGCTACCGACGCCAGTACCTCGGGGACGGCAGAAATCTATCGAAGCAGCCGTCGCCTCCAAGGTCTTCCACCGCAATACAGCCCCCTGGCAAGCTCCGTGAGGAAGATGTCAACAACTACCGCAAGCCAAACCGAGGGGATGCCAAATGCTGCCGTACCATGCATTCTCAACGCGCCTCGCACGCCTAACCCGTTCCATGGCGACGCCTTTGAGGACGTTGAAGACTGGTTGGACCATTTCAACCGGGTCGCCGCCTTTAACGACTGGGACGATCGCCGTAAGTTGAAGAACGTCTACTTTTCCCTTTTAGACGCGGCGAGAGTATGGTACGAAAACCACGAAGCCTCGTTTACCAGCTGGCAGGAGTTTTACCGACTGCTTTGCGAAGCCTTCAGCACTCCCGAAAGGAAAGAAAGAGCCGAACAGGCACTGTCTTCGAGGTTCCAAATGCCAAACGAAACCGTCGCCATGTTCGTCGAAGACATGACGCGATTGTTCCGTCGGGCCGATCCACTAATGCCAGAAGACAAGAAGGTGCGTCTGTTAATGCGAGGCGTAAAAGAACAGCTTTTCGCGGGCCTCGTGCGCAATCCTCCTACAACAGTCTCTCAGTTCATTCGTGAGGCAACAGTCATGGAACGTATGCTTCGGCAGCGGCTCTCGCAGTATGAACGCCAGACCACCATGACTGCTGCATACTCTCTCGTACCTGCAAGTGATGACAGGGAGTCCCTTACCGAGCTAATACGACAAATCGTTCGAGAAGAACTGCAGAAGTCCTATGCATCAGCTCCGGCACCTCCCAGTGCCGCGGTTCTTACGGATGTCATTCGGGAAGAAATTGGCAAAGTGGTTCATCCCTCGCCACCAACACGACCCGAACCTCCCACGTTCTCGTACGCGGATGCTCTTCGGGCTTCCGCGCCGTCGACGGGCCGTTTTTCGCAGCCGCCTGCTGGGATTTCTCGACGCTCCCCAAGTCCGCTCCACCGCACGAACCCGCAAGCACCTTTTCATCCTGGTCCGCGCAAATCTACAGTATGGCGCGCCCCCGACAACAGTCCGTTGTGCTATCACTGCGGGGAGGCTGGTCACATGTATCGCGACTGCCAGTACCGACGGATTGGTCTGCGGGGATACCATCCGGACGCCCGTTGCCCGCGCTATGGCGAACGACCGCACGACATCGAGCAATACCTAGAAAGTAACCGGCTTCCTCCTGCCCAACAGCGAAGACAGTCACGGTCGCCTTCACCTCGTCGGTACGCGTCACCAAACCGTGCTCGACCCGCCTTTGATTCCGCTGGAGTCAACGGTGGAAGCCCGCGCCGGGGAAACTGAAAACGGCGACCTCCGGGGGTGAGGCCGCTGTCATGCGAACCGTCAAATATCCTCCGCCGACGCCATCCCCTCGCGACGTACCGCTGACGCCTTCATTCGAAACTGCAAAAAGAACTTCTGCAGTTATTACTGCTTCAATCGACGGTTATCCGGTAACTGCACTTGTCGATACGGGAGCTGACTACTCGGTTATGAGTGCCTCACTGGCCACTCGGCTACGCAAGGTGCTGATAGCGTGGGACGGCCCACATCTGATTACGGCCGGAGGACACCTCGTGTCACCCATTGGACGATGCACCGCCCGACTTGCAATTTCTACTTCGACTTTCGTAGCGTCTTTCCTTGTGCTGCCCAAGTGTTCTCGACTAGTTATTCTGGGCATGGATTTTCTCCAGGAGTATGGGGCGATCATTAACCTTCGTGACTTGTTCGTGACTTTTTCTAACTACGTTTCTTCGGATTCGAGTGTGGAGGATGAACATCACCGCGCGGCTTTACGTGTGGTCGATGACTGCGTGACGTTACCGCCTCGAAGTAGCATCTTCGTCCTCGTTGAATGCCCCCAAGAAGAACAAGGAATAGGCATTGCCGAAGGTAACCTCGCCATATTGCTGGATCGCGAAGTCGGCGTCGCACGAGGTCTCGTAGAGCTCCAACATAGGCAAACCACGATTCTAGTTACCAACTTCAGTGGCGAATACAAGCACTTTGCGAGGCATACCACCATGGCCTACTTTGAAACGGTGGCCGATTCCAACGCCTGTGCTTCGGTAACGACAATCTCGATTCCGGAACCCAGCGATGTGGACTTGACCAGTCACATCAACGTCAACCCACAGCTAGACCAAAATGAGCAGCAGAGGCTCCTCACTCTGCTATCGTCATTTAGCGACTGCTTCGCCACCACGTCGAAGGTCAAACAGACTCCTTTAATCAAACACAGAATCATCACTGAACCGACCGTCCAACCTGTTCGCCAACACGCTTATCGCGTGTCGCAAAGAGAACAGGATGCTATTCGTCATCAAGTTAAACAAATGCTCGACGATGATGTCATTCAACCATCGACAAGTCCTTGGTCTTCACCTGTTGTATTAGTTAAAAAGAAAGATGGTTCACTACGCTTCTGCGTCGATTACCGCAAACTGAACAAGGTCACGAAAAAAGACGTTTACCCACTTCCTCGAATTGACGACTCCTTGGATCGCCTGCGACATGCCCGTTACTTTTCTTCAATGGATCTGCGTAGTGGGTACTGGCAAATTGAAGTTGACGAACGGGACCAGGAAAAAACGGCGTTTATAACACCCGACGGTCTCTATCAATTTAAGGTCCTCCCTTTTGGATTGTGTTCCGCTCCGGCCACATTTCAACGCATGATGGACACAGTTTTATCTGACCTCAAGTGGAACTCGTGTTTAGTCTACTTAGACGATGTAGTTGTTTTTTCCACCACGTTTGAACAACACATCCAGCGGCTTGAGGCGGTTCTTCAAGCTATCCGCACCGCCGGCCTCTCCCTGAAGCCCGAAAAATGTCACTTTGGCTACGAGGAGCTCAAATTTCTAGGTCATATTGTCAGCAGCACCGGTGTGCGCCCTGACCCTGACAAAGCCATGGCAGTCGCTCTGTTCCCGATACCGAAGACAAAACACGATGTCCGCCGATTTTTAGGGCTTTGCGCGTATTACCGGCGTTTTGTACCCAATTTTTGTGAAATTGCCGAACCTTTACAACGACTCATCAAGAACGACGTCACATTTGTTTGGGGCCCGGCGCAATCAGACGCCTTCCACGACCTTCAGCAACGTCTACAGACACCACCGATCCTTGGTCACTTTGACACCGAGGCTGACACAGAAGTGCATACTGATGCTAGTAACGTTGGTCTCGGAGCGACACTCGTACAGTTTCAAGCTGGTGTTGAGCGCGTTATTGCGTATGCCAGCCGAACCTTGTCTGCTGCTGAAAAAAACTACTCAGCAACTGAAAAAGAATGTCTGGCAGTCATATGGTCTCTCCAGAAGTTCCGCCCATACCTGTACGGACGCCCCTTCCGTGTCGTCAGCGACCACCACTCTCTCTGCTGGCTGGCGAATCTCAAAGATCCTTCAGGCCGTCTCGCAAGATGGAGCCTTCGGTTGCAGGAATTTGATGTGACCATCGTCTATAAGTCTGGCCAGAAACACACTGACGCCGACTGTCTCTCTCGCGCCCCCGTCGAACCCGCACCACTAGATACTGACGACGATTCGGGTTTTCTTTGTACTCTTCCGTCTTTAAACCTTGCTCAACAGCAACGCCAAGATTCCGAGCTCCAGCCCTTGATTGAATACCTTGAAGGAAGCCGCCCACAACCCCCACGGCAGTTCGCGCGTCACTTGTCATCTTTCTGCCTACATGGCGACATCCTATACAAGCAGAACTTTCACCCTACGGCAACCGCTTTCCTGCTCGTTGTTCCCGCTACTCTCCGCGACGACGTTATACGTGCATGCCACGACGAACCAACGTCTGGGCATCTTGGTTTCACGCGTACCCTCGCGATGATCAAGCAGAAGTACTATTGGCAAAAACTCACAAAAACCGTGAAGCAGTACGTCAGAAGTTGTCGAGATTGCCAGCGTCGCAAAGTTCCACCTCTGAAACCAGCCGGTCTGCTTCAGCCTGTCCGACCTCCTTGCTCACCTTTTGAACAAGTTGGGATGGATTTACTTGGCCCATTTCCCAAGTCTTCGGCTGATAACCGCTGGATCGTCGTCGCCACCGATTACCTCACTCGATACTGCGAAACACAAGCCGTTCAGCGAGCTACTGCTTCAGATGTTGCTAACTTCTTCATCAAAAATATCGTCCTTCGACATGGTGCTCCCGCTGTCGTCATCACAGACCGTGGTACGGCCTTCACTGCCCAGTTGGTCCGAAATATCCTGCAGCTGAGCGGGACAACGCACCGTACGGCAACTGCGTATCACCCGCAGACTAACGGTTTAACTGAGCGTCTCAACAAAACGATCGCGGATATGCTTTCCATGTATGTTGCCACGGACCATAAAAATTGGGACGAACTGCTCCCGTATGTGACATTCGCGTACAACACTGCCCTACAAGAAACCACCGGGTTTCCTCCTTTTCGTCTGGTCTACGGACGCGACGTCACCACTATGCTCGACGTGATGCTCCTACCAACTTCGTCGCAACATACCGCACCAGATACAAACGCCTTTGTTCAGCGTGCCGAAGCAGCGCGGCACCTTGCGCGGCAACGAATTCTATCCCGACAACGTCAAGATGCTCGTCGATACAACCTATGTCATCGAGACGTCACATACAACCCGGGAGATCTTGTATGGGTTTGGACCCCTATACGTCAAAGAGGCCGGTCAGAAAAATTATTGCGCCGATACTTTGGACCCTACATTGTTTTGCGTCGTCTAAGTCCTGTCAACTACGAAGTTATTCCAGCCGACAGTTCGCACCACTCCCGTAGACCACGTTCTTCTGACATTGTTCACGTTACCAGGATGAAGCCCTACCATTCGCGCTGACTCTCATCCACAAACTTTGTGATTCGGCCCCTGTCGTCTCGTCCGTTGTCTTTCTCATTTCTTTTCTTTTTCCTTGTGGCATTTAACATCTCCCCAACTTTATTTATTTATTTATTTGTTTTTTTGTTTTTTTTTGGAGGGAGGGGTAATGGCACGCGCTAGTTACGCGAGCTGTCGAGGAAGAAGAAGTGTGCGTGGTAGCTGCTGCGAAAACGAACTGTAAACGGCCGTTCGCTTAGAACTGTCTGACTGGCTTTTCCTCTCGTGACAATATACAGCCGCCCTAAACACAGGACAGCAGTCTTTGACGAAATTTTTCGAAAAGCAATGCAGGCTGCAAAAACTGCGCCTCTCATTATAGTGGGGGATTTTAACGCGCACAGCTTTCTTTGGGGTTACAACAACGAAAACGTAAAAGGCAGGTAACTGGCAGCAGCAATATCGGATATGGCTCTTACTATTCTGACGGACCCGCAGCATCCTACAAGAATAGGCAATAGCGTTTCAAGGGAAACATGCCCAGATTTAACGCTAGTCAAAAATGTTAAAAATTGCGAGTGGCAAAATACGCACGAAACCTTAGGCACTGATCATTATATACTCCGAATTTGCCTAGACCACAACAAGCATCGTAAACACAGGGGACAAGCTCGGCTTACGAATTGGTCGGTTTTTCGAGAGTCCAAGAGTCCTCAGCTCGACTCGCCTATTGAGGATTATGAGCAATGAGCTGAGTCACTTCTAGCTGCCAGAGAGAAAATCACGAGAACGCTGCACACCTCAGATGATGTCCCGGCAGTCGACAACCACCTTCTCCACCTCTGGGAGGCCAGGAGAGGCCTCACCAGAAGGTGGAAAAAGCAAAAACACAATCGCAAGCTTAAAATCAAGATCGATGAAATTACACGACAAGCGGAGGAATACGCGTGAACCTTAGCCAAAAACAACTGGCTAATCAAGTGCGACTCATTAAGAGGCGGGCTTGGCGTCAAGTCTACGTGGAGCCTCCTGCGATGCCTCATCGAACCCAGCAAGACGAGCGGAGAGCAGCAGCGGAACCTCACGAGAGCCCTCCACGGCTATGAGGGTACGGATGAACAGCTGGTGGCAGCCCTGGCGAGCAAATACCTCTGTACGACCAAAGATGAGGAGCCTGTGTTGCAGTATGAAGGCAAAGATAATCCAGAACTCGACAGAGACTTCGAAGTAGAAGAAATACAGGCGGCGCTACTAATCATGAGAAGAGGTACGACGCCAGGACAGGACAAAGTTACAGTCGGCTTGCTCGCCAACATGAACAAGAAGATGCTAGGCCAGCTGACGGATTATATCAATGAGTGCAGGAGAGCTGGCAAGCTGCCCCTGGCGTGGAAATTGGCAGACGTCAGCTTTATCCCTAAGCCGGGCAAAGAGGTAAATATTAACAACCTCCGTCCGATTTCGCTCACGTCATGTGCCGGCAAGCTCATGGAGAAAGCAGTGCATGCCAGACTTTCAGCGTATTTGGAGGAAAACGATTACATGCCCCACACCATGCTTGGCTTCAGGGAGCGCCTATCCACGCAAGACGTACTGCTGCAGCTCAAGATGGAAGTTATTGACCCACCCAACAAACGCAGTAGCAGAGCCATCTTAGCCCTAGATCTGAAGGGCGCTTTCGATAATGTGAAGCACTCAAAGATCCTGGAGAACCTGCGGAAGACACAGTGTGGAAGAAGGACTTCTGAATACATCAGAGACTTCCTACTAGACAGACAGGCTCATGTAAAAATTGGAGATTTCAGGTCCCAGCCAATCCCTATGGGCACCAGGGGTACGCCACAAGGAGCCGTCCTCTCCCCTCTGCTCTTCAATATTGCTCTTATAAATTTGCCTGAGCAACTCAATCGCATAGAGGGAAAACGGCATGCCCTCTATGCAGATGACATCACGGTCTGGGTGACGAAGGGCAGTCTGGGGAAGATGGAAGAGGCGCTCCAAGAGGCTGCTTCGACAGTCCAAAAATATGCCGAGGAGTGCGGACTGCGCTGCTCTCCGGAAAAATCGGCACTTCTAATCATGCGCAGACGAGAAGATGAAGTCCCGGTCAAAATTAGGGTGCACGACGCTGCGATCCCTGAAGTGGAGACGGTGCGTATCCTGGGATAATTGGTTAACAACAAGGGTGTCAACGCAGCAATGATTACTCAACTCCGTACATCATGTGAACAAGTAATGCGAATGATCACACGTATCACCAATAAAACGAGAGGGATGATGGAGAACGACACTCTTCGGTTGATCAAAGCCTTTATACTCAGCAGAATTGTGTACGTAGCTCCGTACCTTCGGATGAGGAGGTGCGATTTAAAACATTTCGATGTCATGATCAGAACAGCATATAAGAAGGCACTAGGACTGTCGGTCAAAACATCTACAGAGCGCTTATTGCAGTTGGGGGTGCACAATACAATAGATGAGATAATTGAGGCCCACCTATTAAGTCAATATGCCAGATTGGCAGGAACAAAAACAGGACGCAAGGTACTAGATGACCTAAATATCGGCTGTCCTTACTATACGGCGACAAGACAAGACATTCCGAAAGAGTGGAGGGGCAAATTCGCGACACTGCCCCTTCCTAAAAACATGCACCCAGAATATCATCAAGCAAGGAGGAGGGCTAGAGCGAAAAAGATGGACCAGATCTATTCCAAATTAGAGGGCGCCTTCTTCCTGGATGCTGCAGGTCCGGTGGGAGGAGTCTCCACAATATCGGTGGTGCATCAAGGGCAGACGGTCAATGGACTTTCTGTTTGGCACGGGGAAATTGCAGAATTGGAAGAGGCGGCGATCGCCATGGCGGCTTCGCATCCTAGTTCAGAATACGTCATTACAGACTCGCAAACTGCATATAGAAATTACACGCGGGGCCGAATCGCACCGCTAGCTTGCAGGATCCTCGAACAATCTGGGGTCTTCGCTTCGCGCAAAGAGCTGATTTGGGTGCCCGGTCACCAGGGTGTAGAGGGAAACGAGCGTGCACACGCTGCCGCCCGAGCTTTTCTCCCCCGGGGTCCCTCCTCCTCTCTCCCCAAATACTCGGACTTCCCAGTGCCATTAATAACTTATGCAGACGTATTACAACACTTGCGCTTATCGCGACGAAAATACCCGGGCCCAGCTAAGGGATTAGACAAATCAGAAGAATGCCATTTACGAAGGTTACAAACCCTGTCATTTAATAATCCAGTCAAGCTACATGCTATTGAGCCACAATCTTTTTCGGCCGAATGTAAATTCTGCGGGGAAAAAGTAGATCTGTACCATATGGTATGGGCCTGCCAGGCTAATAGTGCCTTAGAAACTATAAAACAGCCAACGTGGGAAGGATGGGAGGCAGCCCTGTCCAGCTCAACCCTCAAGGGCCAGCGAGCCCTCGTGGAAAAAGCTAGGGCGGCGGCCTTAGCCAACGGAATTCCGGAATAGGAATCCGACCACCCTTCTCCTAACTCCCCTCTCCCTTTTTTTTCTTTAAATAAAACGTTTTTATCTACCGCAACGTCATTTGCCAACGAGGAGACGCAATCAGCGGCACAGAACGCCGCCGCGCGTTCCTCAGCAACAACGAAGACGCCCGAGGTGGATACCGCAGGACTAGCCACCGAGTCCATCGTCACCAATTTTCTCTCTCAATAACGAGAGGTGGACACTCCAGCCGGGGAAAGGATGAAGATGCTGCCCCGAACATTTACGACGACAAAACTGACGACGACGCAGGTGGCTACATCATAAGCACACATAAGCGTCGCATCCGTCAAACGCACGCTAAGACGCTATCCTCCGAGAACACCTTGAGCATTCCGGACGCCTCTCAGGTTGCCGTACGCAAGCGCAGTCGGAATCAGAACCTGCCTCAACTTCGTTTGCACGATGAAAAGATAATTCTGCGGCCTCACGGAGCACTTTTTCTCGATAAGTGGACGCGCCCAGAACCTGCCAGGGCTCTATGGAGTCCAGCCGCACTGTAAAAAATCGTCCATTGTTTTTACGGGAATTCGACCGTCAGTTTTGGCTGCCAATTTGTTCCTGTAAAAATTACGGATCTCAGTTATTCTTAGTCACGAGCCTTGCTCGTGAAATTCACACCTTTGCAGTAAAAATAACGCAGACCCGTAATTTTTTTTTGCGGGTACCGCCAGTAAATTTTACAGTTCCTCCTGAAAATCACTCGTCAGTTGTTTTACTTTGCTATTAAATACCACCGTTACGGCATCAATTCCGCCGGCGAAAATGAAGCTAGACGCTGCACAACTGCATCTTTAATTTCAATATTGAACATACTGTCCCTTAAAAACAATATATTCTCGTGCTGTACTTTTAATCGCTTGTTTCACGTGGCCTGACTGTTACAAATCTTAATGTTCCAGTCAGGGTAGTCGGGTTGCGGAACTCTCCCCTTCCTGCAACAAGATATATCGCACTTACTGACTGAAGCTGAAATAGGCTGCAACACAACTAAGCACCAATGCAGTGCAAATACCGCATCAGAGAAAATATGCAATATACTGAGACAGCTGCCAGTAATTCGCAGGTGATTAGGGGCGCCATACTCCTGGCCACTCTATTGTAGCGATGCCTTATTCTTTGCTATTCTTATAATCCACCACAAATGGCTGTCTGATCCTATTGATAATGAGGGCACACCGTCGCTCTGACCAATGGCCAAGCACGAAAAAGTACAGAATCAGAAAAGGCATCGCTACAAAATATCAGCGCTGTCAACGGAACAATTACAAATAAAGTAAGCGAGGAGCTTAACTTATTGTAATGGCCAGCTCACGTTTTGAAGCACCACTGATACAGAATGAAAATTTTACACTGGGCAACATCCAGTGATGTTTTATAATGAACAACAAATATTTCAAAACACTTTATTGCACTTCACGTAGCTTTAAAATAATGTCTTGTGTAGATGACTTGGTGAAAGGGAACCTTTTCTGTAGTTCGCATTGCAAGGTTCTGGGCTGCTCTGCAGACGAAAAAGTATCCCTGCGTGTGGTCAACTAGTCCATGCTGTGGGGCAAAGTAAAAAGAATGACTCAGTGGGCTTCCAAATGCTAAAAAGAGGTGCTTACACAGAATGTGAGTGCTCTTGAAAAGAGTGGTTTGCATTTTATGAAAGGTAGAATGACTTATAACATATTTTCAAAGCACAAAACAGAGAAGGCAGGTATATGGGGCAGACTTACCTGGACATTCCATTCTCACTCAGTAATGCGCTGCACCAAGGCAAGAACTTTCTTGCTGACCGCCACATTTCCTTTTTTGCCCTTCCGTCCACGGTCTGGGTTTATGCCGAAAATGCCCTAAATGCCGCCCCCCCCCCCCGTTAAAGAGAAGGCAGGCAAAATTGCAATAAAGCCTATATATAACGGCATCAAAGAAATGATTCGGATAATCTGGAATATTTTTAATGCCACAGCTCACGCTGATTTCAAGCATGACATACAAATAATACATTTTTTTTTGTTTTAAAGAACAGCAGCCTACGAAAGGATTCAAAGTTGGACAAGTTGTTTGATGAGAAAGTTGAATAGGAAACAGCGCAAAAAAAAATCTAGTAACCGACAACGCCTGCTGTGTACTTCTCGTCTTGTCCCCGATTTTCGTGTACCGTTTCTCCACCTAACACCCAGGAGATGTGGCTTTTGACTTTTATCATACAGGTGCATCTGGTGTAAGGTGCACGTGGGAGGTCTGACTGACTTTCATCATAGAGAAAAGCCACAGATGGGCTTCGCTTTTAGATGCAACAAATCTCTAAAGTGCTTTTATTCTTTAATGTGAACACATTTTACCTATGGATATTTTAGACCTGCTTATTACCTTCGGGGCTTGCAAACTGAATATAAATCTCGATGCTATAAATATGGGAGCAGCTTGACCTTCCAAATAACTCCAATAATTGATGGTAGCTCGCCGCAGGAGCCGGAACGGATTACTTTTGTGTAATTTGAAACTTAGGCCTCAACATTTTTCAGCTTTACAGACGTGTATTATGAAGCTGAAAAAAGTGGACTAAGCTTCAAATCGTCCAGTGTTATTTTGGATTACACAGAAGCAATGTCTGCTGGTTCCTGCTGCCAGCTACCGTCAATTTCTTTTATCGAGCTAGCACACTGAATTTACAATATCCACAGCACTGTTAAAGGTGCTTGTATACAGTTTCGTTCTTTGAAGGCCAGTATAACATATGCTATTAATGCGCGTGATGTAAAACAAATACAAGCATAAACAGAAAATCAAATATACCTTTGTATGAATTCAAGGTTGCATGACGCCTTCTCTGCATAACAAATGTGGAAGCAGCAGTAAGCTGCAAACAGCATGCGGAATGCTTGCTTGAACATCTTTGCTGCTGCCACAACATGACCATCAACAAGCAATAGGTACTCTTCAGGCATCCAGATATCATCACCTAAACAAAATGAAAAGAGTACTTGTCACTTTTACATGATAGGGCTGACTGCTGCATCAACTGTTCTTTACCAGTCGTATTCAAAGTATATGCATTCCAAAAGTTATGTTCTAGGGCACTTTCTAATTTTCACTGAGTGTTGTGTGCCACTTGTTCCTAAACCAGCAGGTCTTTAGTTTTCTTTAAACCACAAAATAGTGTTGCAGGAAAGAAACTATAAATGGCTTTTGAAAACTATTTTGGGCAAAGTTATCAAGAGTATTTAAATAAAGAGAAGTGAAACTATAGGCATCCTCGAACAAAAAGAGCGTGTACCATGTGCATACCCATTCAAAGACATAAATTTGCAACAAATTTGACCAGATTTTTTTAATACTTGACTATGACTCATTTGTATACAGTTAGCGGTTAACAAGCCATTGCTATACAGTTACTTGTGAAGACTGCTGGCACATCAAAATGCAGATACTGGCTCTCTGGCAGCATACTGAATAACAGAAAGCAACCAGAAAATGAACTGAATATTAAGGATATGTCCATGTAGTTGGCAGACTGCGTAACCCATGGAACTGCTATATAAAATATGTCGAAGAACATTAAAACTGCAATTCAGCTACAAAAAATTTGCATATAGCAAAAGGAACAGGCTAAGTGATCAAATGTATGCTCTTTCACTTGTTTTCAGTCAAATTAACTATATAGCATGCTCATACTTCCCTACATGGTGCACACGAAGATCACTGTTTAAAGGGAATAATAACACATATTGGCTGCATTTTGTTGCTGAACTGTCCTGAGAAAACCGAGTACTAAATATTAATTTTCGCTGTTGTGTAGTAAGCTCTGTCGTTAACATAATGAGACACTAACATACTGGCAGCATAGGATATTCACAGGAAGTCATTAGTTATGTTTTTCATCACAGGTTTCACGGCTTATGTGGAAATTATAGAAATGGTCCCAGTGAATATTTATCGCAAGTCAATATTTGTAAAATTCAAGAGAGAGAGCATGCGATTTAAAACACTTGCCCTGAAATATCGGCTTCAAGTATACCAACATTCTATATTGGTTTGTAAACCCTTGTATATGGAGGTCTCAGTTGTAGAACCATATGCAGTGCTGATGTACTTGGCACCAACATTTCCAGCCTAATATTTCGAACTAGGTGCTTGCGTTAGATATTTCCAAAAATGCGCCAGTCTAAAACAATAACTAGCCCTAATTTTCCGATCACTATACTTGGTATAAAACAGAGAAGAAAAGTTACATATTTTAGTTTATTGCACCGTCTTAACGCTCTTTCGCATTATATTGACTTCTTTTCTCAATAACTAGACTGTGAACACCAAATTTTATTGGTCTGCCGTTTCGTAAATATTAGAGGCCTGTACAACGGTGCAATCATCACTACTGCGTGCTTTCTGCAGCATGGCAGTGTAATAGGTCAGCCCATAACTGCAAGTGCCTCATGTAATTCGTTAAGGTAAATCATCAAAACACTCGGGGCTATACGGCTGCTACATTACAACTTCTTTATCCAGTAAAAATTGAAGCTTTTTGGCACCATTTATCGCCAACAAAATGCCAAATATACGTTGAATGCACGTACCTGCTGCGAGTATGCAGGGAGAAAGCGGTTTGTCGTCAAATCAAATCAACCTGTCTTACAATTAGACATGGCTGCAAATGCGTCGCACACAGTCCGTGGCATGCGAGCACACCAAAGAGAGAACGTCCAGAGTTCCTGCGGTGACGGGCGGAGAAGAGAAACATAGTTGAAGAAGCCGCAACGTGAACCACCTCGACTTCCCCAATGGCGCTGCAACGCCCGCTTCCGCGAACAAGGCCACAACCTCACAGTTCGCCCGGTCTGCGAACAAGGCCACAACGCTCACAGCAAAGGCGGCAGCGGGCTCACGAAAGCATGCAAAAGTGATGAAGAGCATTGCATCACGTGCAGACTGGATAGCGAACAATTTGCAACAGCACCACCACGTGCGCAAGTCAATGAATGTGCCAAACCAGTTTAAATCAAAAGCGGGAGAAAGCAAACATGGCGAAGCCGAAGAGTGGTGTGGAAGCGTTCCGCAGGCGACACCACAGACTTGGCAAGCTCAACCGCTAGCTCAACACTCAAACAAGATCGCATACGCTTCGCAGAACACCATTGACCCGTGCATAATGACTCGACCTACCTGCGCTTACAAGGCGACCAACCGTTCTTCTTTGTGTGCACTTGTACGATTTCCACTTGGCTCCAAAGCCGCGGCATCGGGACGGCCGAAGTTGCTGTAGCGTGCGTCTTGCCTTCTACAGCGCGCGACGTTGCGCATGCGCAAACCGGCGGCTTTGCGCATGCGCGCTTCGCGCGCCGCGAATGGCCGGCGCGCCAATGAGCATCCGCGCAGCTCGTCCTTCTTCTCTCTAAACTCTTCTCTCTTCGTCCCTGTCCAGGCTCTCGAAGCTTTTTAACAGTGGTGGCACTGCTTTCTAATTTACGGTATAGATTTGGCATATTTTGCGGCATATGTACCGTAAAAAAAACGCAATTTTTTACAGTGCGGCTTGACCACCGAGGATCGTCAGGACATCATATTCCGACTGCGACCTCAGCAGAACTTCGCAATCATCAGCACGCCCCAGTCAGACGAAGCTGACGCATTGTACAAGGTGAGGGAGCTGAACCTTGGTCAGCGGGTCTATCGCAACACAACATATTTTGCGGCCCCAGACAACTCATGCAAGGTAATCGTTCTTGGTCTTTTGCCCGGTACACCGTCTTTAAAGCTAGTGGATAAACTTTTGGCTCCTGGAACTCAGATACTTGAAACACGAATGATGGGCCAACCCAAAGTTGCGCTGGTAACATTTGAAGGATTAAAGTACCCCGCTACGTGCGTTTCTATGGTGCAGAACTCCGCTGCTACCCCGATCGACCCCGCCAACTGGTTTGCAAGACATGTCAGAAGCTCGGCAATTGGACTGATTACTATCCTACGCCACACGTGGTCATTTTCGCGACGTGTTCGGGACTGACAACCCCACCCCGTCCCATCCGTGCGCCCCACAGTGCAGATACTGTGATGGGACCCACCCTACAACGGATCCAAACTGCCCGCGGCGTGCTAGGCAGACACTGAACAAAGCTTCGGTGCGGAAAGCTCTCGACAAAGAGCAGCGTGAACTCCAACCCTCAAGCGACCCGACCACGACCGCAGAAATGGCGGAGACCCGAACGTCACGCACCCCAACGAAGCTGACCAGACAAGTCCGGTCGGAGAGCCGTTCGAGGTCCCGTCGCAAGTTGCGGGCCCGCTCCAAGTCTCGGTCCCTATCCGGCGAGGCATCGGTGCGACTCCCGGAGAAGCGCCCTCCTTCCTCATCTTCCCAACAACCCTACAAGAACGCCCTTCACACCAACGCCCCAGCCAAGGTGACCCTGGTCCCTTCAGGGGTGCAGCGGACCCCGGAGAACAAAACAGCAATGGAGGCGCCTCGGGAGGAGGATCGGGCGGAGCGTCCCCCACAGCTCGCCCCGCCCCGTAAATCTCTCCCTACCTCTTCCCCTATTACCAATTCGTTATCAACTCCCGATCCTCTAATAGAAAAAGCCCGCCTACGTCGTGACATACAGGCGCGCTGTGAGCGCCTGCAAAAACAAATGGGCGCGCTGGTGGCAGACATGCGCCAAGTATACAGGCAGCTCTGGACAGGATAGAACGTCAAATGGAGGACTTTCCAATAGGGATTGCGGAGCAAGTGAAATAATGTATAAAGTGCACTTTCGCACGCATGCAAGTTCCTGAGATTAGCCGTAACCACGAAAGCGCGCTTTCCGACCAAGGCTCTCGGCAGCAACGTTCAAATGTGGGCACCCGGCGCCCGCATCCCTATGCACGACCGCCTGCTTCCTCTCACGATGATGATGGCGCCGCGTAACGCGGAGCAGCTAGTGGTGTGGCAGTGGAATTGTAGGGGATTCCGCCAAAAACGAAGCTCCCTACAGCAGTATATCGCGACATCCACGAACCCTCCCGATGTCATCCTCTTACAGGAAGTCAATTGCACCCCTTCTTTATCCGGCTACAGCACGCTCTCGGGTGTCTCTCCTCTTGTGGGAGCCTTAGTTTCGAAACATGTTAAATGTCGCATGCATACGACTAGCATTGACATTCCTCACCAAATATTGGAAATAACTACGCAAGGTAAACGCAGCGAGAGTCTGTTTATTCTCAATGTATACAGTTCCCCTCATTCACGTACGCACTGCTTTTAGCACCTACTAACATAATTTGGTAGGTTTGGATGGGTTTGTGTGGTGGCCGGCGACTTTAACGCTCCGCATACTGCTTGGTATTACGTTAAGTCGAACGCTAAAGGGACCCACTTGTGGAATGCCATCTGTAACATGAGATGCAGACTGCTTACCGACCCAGAGCGCCCCACTCGGATAGGGAACAGCGTATCTCGTGACACCTGCCCTGGCCTTACCTTGGTGCGCAATACTGGCCCAGTCGTTGCGCACGGGCTTTTAGAGGAGCACCTTGGTAGTGACCACTACATTGTGGCGACCACCTTGTCATTACGGGGTGCGCGCAGGCCCGAGCGAAATGTGCGTATAACAGATTGGGCGAAATTCAGGGAACGTCACCAGGACCCACCTGAGGGCCAGGGCTCCGAACGCTGGCTTGACTCTCTCGCAAACAATCTATAGGCCACCACGTGCACTCTGCGCACCGCAACCGAGACACCGGACACAAACCAGCACTTCATCTTTCGAACGCCCGCAGAGGATTGACACAGCGATGAAACAACAGCGCCTCAACCGCAAACTTAGGAAACGCCTAGATCAAATTACACGGGAATGCCAGGAGTATGCAGAGACCCTTACGAGGAATAAATGGTGAGGATTTTGCGATCACCTCTCAGACACATTGAGCACAGCAAAAACGTGGTCGATTCTTCGCTCACTCACACACCCCACCACAACAAAAGGGAAAACATTTCAACAACTGCACATCCTAATGCACGAGTACAAGGACGATGTCTGGACACTCTTCAGGGAGCTACAGAAGCATGCAATACCCACAAGCCCGCCGCCGGAGTACGCTGACTATTCTTACATAGGCGAGGCGAACGAATTGCTCGATGCAGACATCATATCTGACGAGGTGCGGGTGGTCTAACAAGACCTACGCCGCCACACGGCACCGGGAGCCGACCACATCCGATTCGCCACCCTTCGTAACATCAATGACGCGGATATTAACCATCTCAACCATATGTTCAATAATTGTTGACGCAAGGGCATACTTCCCCAAGCAAGGCGACACGCCGACATCCCAGTGATCCCCAAACCGGGCAAACCTGTTCAGGTTGAAAACCAACGACCCATCTCCCTAACATCCTGCATTGGTAAGCTCATGGAGCATGTACTCTTGCGGCGTCTGCTGCCCTTCCTCGAAGAAAAATAATTCTTTTCTAACTCTCAATTCGGATCTCGAGCTCATCTGTCTGCGAAAGATGTGCTTTTACTATTGCGGGAGGAGGTCATAGGACCTCCGCCGAGCACCCAAACGAGAGCACTCATCGCCTTAGACCTAAAAGCGGCATTCGCTTATGTTGAACATGACCTCATCCTTCGCAATGGTGCACATTTGCACTGTGGAATTCGTATGCACAACTATATCCGCACATTTCTTCGAGATCGCACAGCCACCTTAGGAATGAGACGACATCGATCCGGTACGATTCGCCTTGTAGGACGTGGTACAGCCCAGTGCTTAGTTATTTCCCCTACACAATTCAATATCGTTCTCGCAGGGCTCCCATGGCTACTCGACCAGATCCCTATGACACACACGCTATTTGTGCGGACGACAATACTATCTGGTCGACACGGGGTTCGGACGGAGCTATCCGAGGCCGACTGCAGCAAGCAGTCGACACAGTTTCCGAGTACGCGAGAAAATGTGACTTAAGATGTTCTCCGAGAAAGTCGGAGCCCATAATCATTCGCCCCCGCAGCCGTTCCTCTACTCTCCTTATCACTGTGCACGTGGATCGAATACCCATACCACAGGTTAATCGTGCTCGCACCTCGGCGTATACGTCCAAGCGGATGGCAGGTCTAACTATACTGTTGCCCTTCTATCCAGACAGATTGAGCAAATTCTGGCCATGATCCGGGGGGTCTCCAACAGGCTCTCGGGCCTTCGAGAAGACGACCAGTTGCACTTGGTGGAGGCATGCGTGATCAGCCGGCTTACATTCCACCTCTCATTTCAGCGGTTGACCCAAACGCAACAACTTCGCATAGACGCAATGATTCGCAAAGCGACGAAGCTGGCCTATGGCCTCCCGAACTTTACTTCCACACTCCGTCTCCTTAACTTAGGGACACATAACACACTAGGCGAGCTCCTAGAGGCACATTGGGACAGCCATCGCCAGCGCCTCCTACGCACTCCTACTTGCCGCCATCTTGTCACACGGTTAGGATACTATGCCGCACCCCTTGAGTCTGAAACCCGTCCAACGATCTCGTCATCAGCGATACGCCAAGCACTAAGTATTCATTCACTGCCACGTAATATGCACCCCGAGCATGACAATGGACGGGGCAAAGCCCGTGTGCGATACCTTGGCCGTGTGCTCGCAAACATACCGGAAAGAAATACGTTATACACGGACACATCACGCATTCAAGAGGACTACACCTCGGTAGTTTTGGATGGCACCGAATCTCTGAGAGACTATGCTGCAATGCGCGGAGCAAATGCCACTAACCGAGTAATTCTCGGGGTTGCTCTTGCCATCCGTGTTCCTGAAGAAGTGCATATATTGACGGAGTCGCAACAGGCGTGCCGGGCTTTCCTATCAGGACATGCCATCCCGAGAGCGGCGCACCAAATTCCCAAACAGATCCCGCAAAATGCACCAACAACACCTCCCCGCACCCACTTACTTAGACCCCTGGTCATACCTCGATGCCGGGTAACGAACGCGCACATGCGGTTGCCCTAGGAATATCCCTCCGGGCGGCTCGGCGTGGTGAGGTGACTAGTTCAGAGTGGGGGATCCCTTGCTCCTTGCAAAGACATACTCCGTCATTCGTCGCACCCACGCCGGACCACCGCCGTCCTTCTGGCGAGAGGTAGCAGTGGCATTACGCCAGTTAAAACCACAACTTTTCCAAATATTGTCTCTCTCAATAAATTCTGCCCACACTGTTATGCAGATTGTTGCCCTGGCTGTGGCAGCTCGCCCACAATCTTCCACGTCACGATTGAGTGCACTGCCCACCTCTTTCCTCCCTTGCCAACTCTCCTTTACCCCCTACGCAACAAAGAGCTGTGGGACGATGCCCTCAGCGATGGACCTCCCGAGCTCCTCCGAGGTGTTATACAGTGGGCTCGAAACATCGCCGGAATCACCTTAGAGACCGTGGACTGAGGGTTCCTCCCCAACTGCTATCGCCGTTTAAATAATAATTATAAAGATGTTTTACTCTCTCTCTTCGTGGCTCCTGCGCGCGCAGTCTATGCTGTCCTGCTTAGTTAACGCACAGCGAGATGTTAGCAGTCGTTCAAAAGCGACAGCAATTAGAGTCAGCAAAATGCTCAAGTATTCATTCACATGCTCTATGGCGCTAGTTTCCGCTGTATATACACATTTGGCAAGACCGATCCGTATCGTTAAAGCTAAATCTAGCACTGCACGCAATGTACGCGGGCGCTTTTTGCAGGTGTTGTGCAGAACAGTCAGGCCCTACCTAGCGAAATATAAAGTTGTCGTATTGGCGTTACATATGTGTACCCTGACTTTACGCCAATAAGTTTGAGTATGGTAGGGGTGCCATGGTCCACCTTGCACGCAACTAGCGGAATTTATGGTGAGTAATGATTATGCATATTGAATGTGAAATTGCTTGACCGTGTAGACTCATTGCCAGGTTTGTTAGCATATGTCGTAAGGAAGCTCCCACATTTGTTGACGTAGGCATATACTACAACGGGTGACCAAATTAAGTTAGCATTGCTAAAATTAAGCGCCGAGAGGTACATCTGCCTCTGCCACTAAGTGAATAGGCCATGGGGCACAAAGTCAGCTGAAGACTGTCGCCCTCAGGCACAAACTTTATCAAAATTAATTACTGAACATTTTACTGGTGCAGTAAGCGAGTTCTTTGTATAAGAAACTTAGCGGCAGTCGTACTGCTACACAATACAATTACGTCAAATTCTTCTAGCTTGCGCACATTCCGAAATATCCACCTGGAAACTTTTATAGGAGTTTGAACCTACTGCGCATGCAAGACCGTGAAGGTCGGCTCAAGACTCCTCCCCAATGTGACTCAGCTGTTACATCACACCCTCGCCGCGTAAGGTATGTTTTAAACCTTTTTTTGCGAAATTTGCGCAGCTCAATTTTGATCACCCTGTATTGGATGTAAATGTGGCTGAATTTCTCGCGCCTGTGGACATGCCACGACACGCGCCCAGATGCAGATGTCGCCTGCACAAATATTAACTTGGACTGTTCTCAGTAAAACACACGAGACGAACAAGTGCTGGCTTAAATGGCTTCTAGCAGCAATACTTCGCCTCGCGACTCTCATGACAACGTGGGTGCTTTCTAAGTCTTCGTGCCATTCTCACTCTCTAAAAACGTATGAACTCTCTATTTCGTCACACTAACCTGAATCGGTGAAGTTTTACCCAGGAGTGTGCTATGAAAATTATTTACAAGTACTGAAACACTGTTGCGGAGTTTCAGCAGGCTGAATTACATTTGCTAGGAGTCCGCATGAGATTATTGAGTTGGTGTTGCTGTTGTGTTGTCCAGTTTAAGCGAATACAGCAAAGCGCAGGACAATTTCACACGCTGTTGTATCGGCCAATGAATTTAAACACATTTCAGAAAAACAAGCCAGAAAAGACGCACAACGGAGACATACAAGAAGACAGCAAAGAGGTTGGACTACCAACTGTTTATTGTACAGAACGGGGCTCTAATTTATAAAGACACTCTACCACAAGACCATCGCACAGTCGGCTTATCGCTACCAACCGTAAAAAAAAACAATGAATTCCAAAGGCTGCATACGCCTTCTATATTTCAAAGGATCTTGCATCTATCTTTGCCTAAGCCCAGTGATGACAATGTAGCAATACCGATGTTAGGTGATCGTAGCAAAGCAGAGTGACACCTTCATAGCATATGAGAGTAACATGTTCACAGCAAAAACAGAGTCAAAATCAACAGCACAACAAAGAAGTAAAACAACTGCCAGAAACACTTAGGGTGGCTAATGAAGCCGAATGAACAAACCTACCAAGCAAAACTGAACACCATGGCGCACCTAGCGCTTTCCCATTAAGCCCTTACGATTACGAAAAAGGTTACGAAAAAGCGCCTCTTTATAGGACAATGGCTCTTCCTTCGCGTTGCCACCGCGCACTCGAGTCATTGAGGGTTGCCGACTTCGGACCTTAAACACCTTTCCTCCTTAACTAGTGTTGAGGCTAGCACAGGATAAAAGGAAAGGAAATTTACTACAGGTTCTTTAAATTGCCAAACAACAGTAAAGGAATAAAACAGTGAAAAGATCTCCACAATTTTCCAGAGCAACACAATACTTCACTAGAACCAAAGATTTCAAACAGAGCATGTCATATGGCGCGAAGCAATGTTTAAGGTTTGAGGTAAACAAATGCAGTGATAGCTTTAAATCCGGTTCATCAGTAAATGCATTGCGTTCGAATACTCAAACGAATACTTAAAAACATTTTTTTTATTCGCGGCGGAGATCAACGCGTCTGTCAGCCTTTTTAGAACATCCTATAGAGAAGAAAATTACCTGCTAGGTATGTACTCCATGGTGACCTTTAATAAGTGAAAGAAGAATTTCAATTCTTAAACACGATCTCATTGCGTTAATATCAGGAGGTTGGCTTTTGCTAAAATTGCCCGGATGAAATTTCGCAAAAAAGTGTTAAAAGCAAAATGTAGGGCCCTCTTTTAAAATTTTCTATGTTCAAATGTCCTTTTTTTCAGTGCAAGGGTACCTGATTATAGATCCATAATACGATTGCCTTAAGCGGTAAAAGGTGAACCGCAGAAGTGGAAATGCACCCGTGTCTCAGAAGGAAAATGTTCTAGTTAGCTGAGTTAATTACAACATTTTTGCGTTTCGTCCAGCCAAGATCATTCGAAATTCAAAGTCCAAGGTAGTTGTAATGTCCCACTTGCTACAGGAAAAACGTGTTCGTTGAATCTATAAAATTAAGAAGGTCAAGCTCATAGAAAATTTACATAAAATGCATTGCTTAAAAATTAATAGACATTTGCCAATTATCACACCAATAAAAAACCCTTTGAAATGCTTCGTTCCATAGGATTTGTTCAAGTGAGCTCTTCATTTCACAGTAGTAGGAGCAGTCATCTTTGTACAGCTTAACATTTACTTGTATATCATGTAATATATTGTTACATAGGAAGACGCAGACGAAAAGCTATGTACAAATATATTTACAAGGAAAATACGCTGCGCTTGGCCAAGAGGCAACAGCCCGCGCTAGCTTCTAATCGTCGTCGTCGTCTTCACACTGCTGGCCTTTTGTGATCGCACATATTGTGCCGTAGCACTACCCCCGGCTGCAAAAGCGCCGTCCCGGAGCGACTAAAGATCGGACTCGGAAGCAGTGTAGTAGGCCTTGAGCCTACTGACGTGTACAACGTCACTAGATGCCACAGGAGAGGACGAGCTTGAGCCCACAGGAGCAATTTCGTAAGTCACAGGCGTCACCTGGCGCAGCACGCGGTAGGGCCCTGTGTATCGCGAAAGAAGCTTCTCTGAAAGTCCGACGTGACGAGAGGGCGACCACAGGAGCACGAGCGCACCAGGCGAAAACTGTACGTCACGATGGCGGGCGTTGTACTGACACTGCTGAGTGGCCTGTGAGGCCGTAAGTCGAGCACGGGCAAGCTGGCGTGCATGGTCGGCGAGGGCGATGGCGTCGCGCGCATACTCGCTTGTTGAGACCGCAGCAGGAGGAAGTGCCATGTCTAGGGGCAAGGTAGGTTCGCGACCGTACAGTAGATAAAAGGGAGAAAATCCGGCGGTGTCGTGCCGGGAAGAATTGTACGCAAATGTTACGTAAGGAAGGGCAATGTCCCAGTCGTGGTGGTCCTTGGAAACGTACTTGGCCAGCATATCGGTAAGAGTACGGTTTAACCGCTCTGTCAGGCCATTGGTTTGAGGATGGTATGAAGTAGTCAGTTTGTGTTGAATGGAGCAGGAACGCACAATGTCAGCGATAACTTGCGAGAGGAAGTTTCGACCACGGTCAGTAAGCAGCTGTCGCGGGGCGCCATGAAGCAAGAAAATGTCACGCAAGAGAAAGTCCGCGACGTCAGTGGCGCAGCTGGTAGGGAGAGCCCGAGTGATAGCGTATCGGGTGGCGTAATCAGTCGCGACGGCTACCCATTTGTCTCCAGAGGATGACGTGGGAAAGGGACCAAGCAGGTCTAATCCAACACGAAAGAACGGTTCCACAGGGACGGTGATCGGCTGGAGATGACCGGCAGGTAGCACCTGAGGTGTCTTCCGACGCTGGCAGGGATCACAGGCAGCAACATAGCGTCGAACGGAGCGAGCGAGACCAAGCCAATAGAAGCGGCGGCGGACGCGGTCGTACGTGCGGGTTACCCCAAGATGTCCTGCAGTGGGTGCGTCATGCATTTCAAAGAGCACAGTATGTCGTAGATGTTTTGGCACGACAAGAAGAAGATCAGGGCCATCAGGGAGGAAGCTGCTTTGGTACAGAATGCCGCCCTGGAGGACATATGGGCGAACGGATGCGTCGGTAGGTGTAGAGCGCAGACGCTCGATGAGTACTCGCAGCAATAGGTATCGGTACTGCTCATCGGCGATGTTAGCGAAGGCAGACACAGAGAAAATGCCGTTGGCGGTACTCCTGTCGGCGTCGTCAGGCTCGTCTACCGGGTAGCGAGACAGGCAGTCAGCGTCCTTGTGTAGTCGGCCAGATTTGTAGGTGACAGAGAACGAATATTCTTGGAGGCGTAAGGCCCAGCGACCAAGTCTTCCTGAAGGGTCTTTCAATGAGCATAACCAACAAAGCGCGTGATGGTCTGTGACAACGGAAAAGGATCGGCCATATAAGTATGGGCGGAATTTCGCAACCACCCAAACTAGGGCCAGACACTCACGCTCAGTGATGGAATATTTGCGCTCCGCGGGTGAGAGGAGCCTGCTGGCGTAAGCGATAACACGGTCGTGGCCACACTGGCGTTGCGCCAGTACTGCTCCAATTCCGTGACCGCTGGCATCAGTACGGACTTCGGTAGGCGCAGAAGGATCGAAATGGGCCAGAACGGGAGGCGTTGTGAGAATGTCGATTAGATGAGAGAATGCAGAGGCCTCGTTATCGCCCCACTGGAAAGGAGCGTCTTTTTTCAAAAGGTCGGTTAGTGGTCGCGCTATGGCGGCGAAATTCCTCACGAAACGGCGGAACTACGAACAAAGGCCGATGAAGCTGCGCACATCCTTGACACACGTCGGAACAGGGAAGTGCGTAACAGCATGGATCTTGCCTGGGTCCGGTTGCACTCCGTTCGCGTCAACGAGATGTCCAAGGACGGTAATCTGGCGACGGCCGAATTGGCACTTCGATGCGTTGAGTTGCAGACCGGTTCGCCGAAATACGTCCAGGACTGCTGAGAGGCGCTCGAGGTGCGTAGGGAACGTTGGGGAGAATACGATAACGTCATCCAAGTAGCACAAGCACGTGGACCATTTGAAACCGTGAAGAAGGGAGTCCATCATGCGTTCAAAAGTGGCAGGAGCGTTACATAGGCCGAACGGCATCATCTTAAATTGATAGAGACCGTCGGGTGTTACAAAGGCAGTCTTCTCGCGGTCGAGATCGTCCACGGCAATCTGCCAATAGCCGGAGCGAAGGTCAATAGAGGAGAAATAGCGAGCACCGTGGAGGCAGTCAAGGGCGTCATCAATCCGAGGTAGGGGATACACGTCCTTTTTGGTAACCCTGTTAAGGTGCCGATAATCCACGCAAAAGCGCCATGAGCCATGCTTCTTTTTTACCAGCACAACCGGTGACGCCCAAGGACTACATGACGGTTCAATAATGTTCTTGGCAAGCATTTTGCGAGCTTCAGCGTGAATAACTTGACGCTCAGCTGGTGACACTCGATACAGGCGGCGAAGAATAGGAGGGGCATCGCCGGTATTAATGCGATGTTTGACAGCTGTAGTTTGGGCTAAAGGACGATCGTTAAAGTCAAAAATATCGTGGTAGGAAAACAGAACGCGGTAGAGTTCACGAGCGTGCTCGAAGGGGAAGTCGGGGGCAATCATTTTCCGTAAGTCAGCGATGGTACAATTAGTCGACTGCGACGGGAGAGGAGTATCGGATGAAGTGTCGTCTGCTGCAATGGACGCTACTGAGTGATCCTCGAATGAACAAAGCTGGGCCAAAGACATCCCACGTGGCAGCACTTGTGTCGTCAAGCCAAAGTTGACCACTGGCAGGCAGACGCAATTCGCCGTAATAGATAAAACAGTATGGGGTACTGTGATCCCGTGTGTATGGAGGACGTCTGGCATAGGACCCGCGATGTAGTGACCGTCGGGGACTGGTGGGGATGACACTAGGTCAACGTAGGTCAGTGCCGAAGGTGGCAAGCGAACGAAGTCGGCGGAACAAAGGCGACTGGGGTGTGGTTCAGCAGGATCCAGAACAGGCAGGTCAAGGCGGAGAGTACTGGCGGAACAATCGATGAGAGCAGAATGCGCGGAGAGGAAGTCTAAGCCGAGGATGATGTCGTGGGGACAGTGGGCGATGACTGTGAATAGCACGATTGTTGAGCGATCGGCGAAGGAGACGCGGGCGGTACACACACCAATGACGGGGGCTGTGCCGCCATCGGCGACACGGACAACAGGCGTCGTGGCGGGCGTGATAATTTTCTTGAGCCGGTTACGAAGGTCAACGCTCATTACGGACAAATTCGCCCCAGTTCTATGAGAGCAGACACAGAAACACCGTCGACGTGCGCGTCAAGAAGGTTCAGATCAGTGGGCAAAGTCAGTAGAGGATTTGGCGGCGTAGGGGGCAATGCAGCGTCACCTCGAGGCGCTGCATCGTCTAGTTTTCCGGCTGGGAGCGGCGTCCGAAGGGAGTCGGCGAATAGGAGCTACGGGGCTGGGGAGAGCGAGATTGTCGTCGTTGGGGCGAAGGCGAACGAGAATAGGGGCGGTTCGTTGCAGGAGAATCAGTGGCGGCATTATCGGAGCGTGCGGCATAGGGACGAGAAGGGCCACCTGAGGGGCGAGAGTAGGCAGTATAAGTAGACCGCATCGGGGAATTCCAGCGACTACGACAGTGCCGAGAAATGTGCCCGATGCGATGGCAGTGGAAGCAAATAGGCTTGTCGTCAGCAGTGCGCCATTCAGATGGGTTGCGGAAACGTGGTGGGTAAAAAGAAGCGGGACGGGGCGAAATCGAAGAAGCCGGGCGGGTATCAGTGCGATGGGCCGAGCAGATGGTGTGAAGACCCATGTGTTCAAACTCCTGGCGGACAACTGCCTGGATCAGTGAGACCGTGACTGCAGATGTGTTGGTGGGACTGGAGTCGAAGGCAGCCGGATAGGCGGCCTCGATCTCACGCTGGACGATCCTGGTAACATCGGCAGTGTTGTTGGGATGAGGAGCGTCGGCACAGGAAGATGTCGCTGGGGTGTTGGGCAGACGGGCAAACTGCTGGTCAATACGTCGGCTTTTGGCGAGTTCCAGGCGGCGGCACTCTTTGATAACAGCATCCACCGTGGCTACGTTGTTGCAAACGAGCAAGTTGAAGGCGTCATCGGCAATGTCTTTGAGGATGTGGGAAACCTTGTCTGACTCAGACATGTGGATGTCAACTTTGCGGCACAGAGCCAAGACGTCCTGAATGTACGTGACATAGGGCTCTGTTGACGTCTGCACACGGCCGGAAAGCGCCTTCTGTGCGGCAAGTTGTTGACCGTAGGGGTTGCCGAACAAGTCTCGAAGCTGTGTCTTAAGTGAATCCCAACTGGTGAGCTCATCTTCGTGCGTGCGATACCAAACTCGAGGTGTACCACCGAGGTAAAAGACGACGTTGGCAAGCATAATAGTAGGGTCCCACCGGTTATTGCGGCTGACGTGTTCATACAGGCTGATCCAGTCATCGACGTCTTCCCCATCTTGGCCCGAGAATACGCCAGGATCACGGGGAGCGGGGAGAGTTATGTAGGTCGTCGAAGTGGCAGCAGGTGTCGGAGCCGGCGGAGTCGGGTTGTCGTCGTCGGGAGCCATGAAGGAAGGCTCGACGTACCGTCCACTGCGAAGCTCCGTGACGAGGTACAGGGGACGTCCACCTCCACGAGATATGTTACGTAGGAAGGCGCAGACGAAAAGCTATGTACAAATATATTTACAAAGAAAATACGCTGCGCTTGGCCAAGAGGCAACAGCCCGCGCTAGCTTCTAATCATCGTCGTCGTCTTCACACTGCTGGCCTTTCGTGATCGCACATATTGTGCCGTAGCAATATCATTTAAAAATAAAATAAACAAAAACGGAAGGAACACAGAGCACTGAAGAACACCGTAGCCAACTGGTACTAAAGAGAATCAAAACGCAAGCGTGGTGGTAACTGACGAAACCTAGTTTAGAACAGCTCACAGTCGGAACAATGGTATACGTAGAGGTGGAGAATAAAGCAGATTACTATGAAATAAAGAAAAGGAGCCGTCATGGTGCACCTGTGCGCGCACAAATGCAAGTAGTGTCGGCAGTCAGTGTAAAGTCAAAATATTCCTTGATATATCGGGGAAAAAATACAAAGTTTTCTGCTAACGTATGAAAATGGCAGAGAAAGGTTAGCAGGCACAAATGCTATTCTGGATATGAGTGCTTCGAAACAAGTCTGCCCAGATAACAAAAGCTGATCAATACAAAAAGTAGTAGGTTTGACTAATGATTTGATCGAAGAAACGATGATAATATTTCCAGAAAAACAAACATGATTAAAGAAGGAGCCAACATATGGGGCAAGGTGGTGCCAGTCGTTTGTAGTAAGAGGTAAAAAAAGAATTGAAAAATATTCGCGTCTTATATAGTCACAGAAGATACAATATATATGATGCTGGTGCGATTCTGTGAGAACTTAGAGAAATTTATGTTCTTTGAAGACCGGCCCACACCCAATGACCCCCTTTGACACCAGCCAGTGGCAGACACCCAGTGACTTAAGTTGGCGTCATATGTTTGATAAAGAGTGGATCATAGTAAGTCACACATACTCAGTTACTCACAGGTGTTCCATTGAAAAAAGGGCAAGTGCCCACGACAACAACGATAGTTCGGCTTTTATCTGCGTTATCCCAGACTCGGTGCTGTGATTTTGAGTAATGAAACAACTTGCTCTATTGTGGATGATTTCCAATGCTTCAATTAGGTGTTGCTAGTGGGAGACCAAATTGGAGACGCGTACTCAAGCTGGGGTCGTACGAACCTTACGTCAGTCAGTTTACGCAAGGCAGATGAAACGCTGCGCAAGCTGCGGCGCAAAATTTTGAAGATTTGCATGCAGGGGCACACTCTAAATACTAGGGAGGGTATCGCAGGAGTGAAGCGGCCGATTTACTCATGGAAGCGTTGTTTTACTCGCGAAATGTCGCGGAGAGTGAAATGAATATTCATTCCGTCAGCAAGGAGAGAGTGAAATGTGCTTTTCACTCTGCCCTGTTGAGAGGGACTAGAATATCCGTTCTACTCTAGCGGCAATAGAGGACAAAACGTAGCGTAAGCTTTTGCTTCAATGGTATGCGAGGCTGGCGCCGAACATGCCGATATATGACTCACGCACGCTGAGCAAAGAACGCACCGTTTTGCTTCTAAGAGAACAGGCAGCCACAGTTCAAAGGAACGCAGACCGAGCACACTACTGTTTCAATTGGAGTTGCTCCATCGCACGCGCGCGCAACATCGCGGAACAGCAGAACATGAGAGAAAGGGGATCCGTCCAGCGAGAAGCAACGAACGCCATCCAAGAGGGATCGTGTAGCAGCCATCTCGCGTCGCCGCGAAAACAAGACAGTCGTTCGTCTTTCGTTGGATATAACAACACATCCTCCACGGTAAGTGAATTCCAACTTAGGTGCACATTCTGCTTATGTGGCACGCTACGACATGCAACAAGTGACATTGAAAAGTTAGAAATGTGTTTTGAAGAAAGCTGATTAGTTTTGTGAGAAGTGAGTGCTTTTTGTCTTGCCTCTCAACAGATATATTCATGTGATAAAAAACTGTGGTACAATGAAACTGCGTATTTTCTTAGAAGCATGATGCATACTTACAATGAGCACGGTGCTTATGTTCACTATAAAAAGAAACAGCTCATGCTTTTAGGTGCTTACATATATTTAACAGCTTTAGTAGCGTACATTTAACACCACGTGAATAGAAGGGTGCAAATACAAACCACTGTCTATGTCTTCCTTTTTATGTGTATTTTACACCTAAATTTACAAGTATGGCTTCCTATTAGGTTCCAGAAAGAGGAAGCATTGGGGAAAGAGAATACCATGTTTGAGAAGTCATCGTTTACGTGCACTCTCACCTAACCAGTTCATTAGAACCACTCGCACCTCCGGAAGCGAAAGCCGGAGAATCACTTATAATTGAAAATAATTTAAAAATGTAAAATTGTGCTTTCTCGGTCTGTAAAATAGGCATATGATAGCTTCTGGTAGATATATTATATACTGATTAGGGTAATTCAATCTACTTGCCAACCAAGTATTCTAGTGGCGGTAGAGATACATTCAATGTCAAACCTGGGAGCACCTGAGTAGAACACTTGTTCTGAAATTGGCCTGATGTGAACATGTTTTTTTAAGCAAAAGCCCCTTAGTTTCATCATGAAAGCCTCTGTAGACAATTTTTATAGGGCAAAATAAAATTAAAGCATTTTTGCACATGCTAAATTTCTGGACTAAAGATAGAGTGCAGGGTGAGGCGACGTATTAATCTTCTCAGACACAGATTTACTTGCTTTGAGACGAAGATTATATGAAGCGCGATAATTTTTTTAGCTCATCTTAACTACTTCAGTAGGAAAGAAGCTTTGCTTTCAGGTAAATGGCTCATGGTGCAATTATATACATAGACGCATGCAAAATCCACGTGCATGAAAGGGATATGTGAAACCGAATAGCGCCTTTTTCAATTTCTGATTTGCTTCTTTTTCGTTTTCGTGCATTCCCCTGCCTGTACTTAGGCTTATGTCGCCTTTGATGCATCATATTCATCACTTGTGATTTTTGGTTCACATTTGAAGCCATGCTATACTTTAGTTAGACTGCAGTTTCAACGAGGCACAATAATTCATAATGTAATTATGCAAGCTGCTCCTCAGAACTATTGCATTCCGACGTAATGGGAATGAAAAGCTACCATATATGAGAAGAGATTTGATAGGCAAGATTTTATTGCCTATGCTCCCTGCAGTTTTCTACTCCTTTCCTACCCACTAGATAATATGTAAATTTTATGTCATTTGTTTGTGAGAAAGTGTAATGGATCAATCCCAACAGCACCAGGAAACTACTTTCGTGTGGAGACCAAGCGAATTATAAATATGATACGCCTCTGTACCGCGTTGAGACTGGGTAGAATATTGCTGAAGAACCACGACGAGACACTTAGAAACAATGGATACAGCCCATACTTGAATAACATTATGTGAACTATAAGAAAAACTAGCTACACCTGCGCCCTCACATCAGAATACCCAACACATATCTAAATGCACTGTACTCTCTCTAAGACACAGCCATACACTGTACAGGACGTTATCAAATGACCTGCTGTCTTAGAATATGGCGCACAAAAAAGTTTCTTGCACAATTTATCAACATTACCAGTCCCATGCTTAGCAGCTCATCTGGTAAACTCTGCCATGAAGCGCCTGCGTTTTGTGCCAGAAACGTGTTTGCTGGCCAGTAACGTGGTGCGTATTTCTCTTCGATCATAGTGTCAATACTTTATGAGTTTGCACATCTTTGTTTTGTGTTTAACTTTCCATTGAATGCCTAATTTATGAAGAGAAGGATCCAATTAAAATAAAAGGATATTCCTACAATGTAATACAGATGAAACATTAAAGAATATACTTATGTTTTATTACAGCATGTGTTGTAAAGTTCATGGGCATCATTGTAATCTCATTTTATGTGTGTGACAGTATGTTTCTCAAGTTATTATTCAGTTTGTTTTCTGACTGATCAATAAAGATTTTGATCTTTTAAGAGAGGAAATGTTTCCTTTGAGTAACTCGGCGACTACAGGTTACATCCGATTCACTAAGCATAAATGCTGGAGCTGCTTATGAAGGTATCAAATATTCCGCACATGTAAGTATTGCGAATCCCTTCTAACGTGACAATGGATCGACATCGTGCTTTTACACTATTGGGAAGAGTACTAGCACTCTGTTCTGAAGAAGTACAAGCACTCTGTATGGGGGAGTAGAACCACTCGGCTTGGAGCAGTAGAAGTACTCGCTTTTGAGGAGTACAAGAACTCGGTCTAGGGGAGTACTATTAAGCCTGTGGGGAGAGTGTACTAGCACTCTATGGCGGTGGAGTAGCAAAACTCTGTCAGGAGGAGTTAACCTACTCTCTCTCAAACAGGGTCGATGTAATCTCGAAAAGAGGGCGAAATATGGGACAAGCAGATGGCCCCTCGAACAGAGTGCCCAGAACTCTCTGTTTTTAGACTACAGAGACGCTTAATGTGCTGAGACCATGATAGGTTAAGTGTAACGTGCTCGCTAAGATACTTATTTCTGGCAGTCGGGGATATAATACCTATAATAACGTAGTAGAGAAACTGCGAAATAACATATTTACGGGTGAAAGACATTGTTTTACACTTTGCCACGTTAAGTGCGATTAGCCATGTAGTACGCGACTGGTTCACTATCCCTGTCTCGTTGGAGCGCTTTATGCTCATCACTGTTCGTTACATGAACATTATATTACACAATCATCGGCCTATATATTCGTATGCGAGCCGATATGTTGTTACGCAGACCGTTTATCGAGATTGGAAACAACCGAGGCACAAGGGCGCTTCCTTGTGGTATGCCAGCAGCAACCTTTCATTTGGGGCAATCGAAGTCATTAACAGAGATAAACTGCTCTCAATTCGACAAGGCACGGGGAAGAGGGGAGATGGAAATTCAAGACGATGAGCAAAACGAGAACAAAGTAAAAGCGCGAGCCAACGTTTCGACAAGTGGACTTGTCTTCTTCAAGGCAACATATGATTTCCTCGGCACAGTATTTATAGGCGGGGTTCCTCTAAAGGGGAGAGGGCGTAAGGCAGGTGGGTGAGGCAACGAGCGAGGGTGTGTTAGCGGCGAGGGTTCGGAATTGAGAATAAACGAGTGCTGTGCACAAGGCCACGGACAAGACCATCTGTCAATCACGTGTCAGCACCCGTGTGTCAGCCGGCGTGTCAACGGCATGCACAGCAGCCCTCTATTACCTGTTTCGCTGGTGGCCGTGGGCTATCGTGTCTCTGAAAGAGATAATAGAAAGAGTGGCCGGAACCGGGGCTCGTGAAAAAAAAAGGAATAGAAATACTGAAATGACCGTGACAGTGACAAGAACTTTATTACAGTGTCCTGAGGAACTTCATTGGGAACCCGATCAAGTTGGTGGCTCCGCCCACGACGGGACAGGGAGATGGTGACTCTCCGCGACGTCGCGGGCCCTCTGGACGGCCTGTAGTTGGTTTGGGAAATCCGAGCTCTTCAGCAAGGCGTCCCACATGGACTTGTTATGAAAGTCGGAGCCCGCGTTGTACGGGCACAGCCAGAGCATGTGGTCGAAGGAGCAGTAGGCGTGACCGCATTTGGAGCACGACTGCGGAAAGTTTGGGTCTATCCCACTAAGCGCTCTCAGGGTGAGGTTGTATAAATAAATAAAAGGGGGAAAACGGAAATAAGAAGATAAAAAGAAAAAAGAGTTGATGAGCTTAGAATCTATTCGCTATGCTAAATTTCAAGCTATAGGTAGCAACACTTAGTTTGGTTTCTTAGCGTCCTTTTCTTTTTTCTTACTCATTTTTTCTTCTTCTTTCCTTTTTTCTTCATCTTTTCCTTTTTCTTTGAATCCAACAGTCTCCAGACAGTTGGTGTCATCATAATCACAAGGTGATTAACAACGCAGGAAAATTAGCTATTTCGCATAGCTTCACTGGCAGACTTACAGTTAAGAAGTGACTAATTGAGCAAAAGATAAAAAATCTGGTATAGCGCGAATTCCATAACTACCAACTCAGTTTATGGCTTAAAATAATGAAATTTGGAATGAGGTAATATGGATGCTTGCGCTATACCTGGTCACAAGAAACCCTTCTCGGATAGGTACTGTGAGCCCATGATCTGCAATCTTGTATTTAAAAACATACTTGATGGGATCCTCAGAAACGTACGTTTTTTTTTTAAAGGTTAATACTCCATTGATAACCCCAATTGGGACTCTCGTTGGCTCGAAGAAGGTTGAGCTTTATTCCTTCATTATTTATTCTTTTTTTGGGTTAAGCATACGTCATCAGTAATAGGACACAGCAGGTGCGCAATGGGTTTTTTGTCCGTTAGTTTCTAAAGAAGTAGGAGAAAATTGTGAACATAGCGCTACAGTACAGAATGCCGAAAAACTCTATATACTGAAAGCTGCTTTCAAGTCACTTATAATAAAACACCCTAGAAGTGGTTTGAGGACAAATTAGAGTCCACCATGGCTGAAAAAGCGAAGAAGCCAGAACGATACCCTGACCCAATTTCACAAATTAAAATTAAAACAAATTTAAAATTTTTAATGGTTTTTGTCGGCATCCAATTTTCAACTAGCTACTATGCATCCTGTTGGAGTGTCGGCTCTGCATCAAAATCTTCGTTTCATGTCCTCCTATAAAAGCAAAAAACCTTCGTAAAAGGAATTCCCGAGAAGGCTCATAAGAACGTTCAACGATATCTCCCATGCACACGCAATACTAACACTAAAATCAAGATCCAAGCATCACGCGAGCATGTGTTAATGGGGTAGCATCGGATATGTGCAAAGAAAAACACACAAGCATAAAAGGTGCACGGAATACAAAAGTCTGAGATATACTGTAGACTATCAAAATCGACGAAGCTATGGCCGACGTTGGGCTAGTTAGTAGTGCGAGGCTTATGCAGTGCTCGCACTTTATGACTACATGAATGGCGCCTAAGAAGCCAGCAGCGTCAAGTTGTTTCGAATGACAAAGCACTATGCAGAGCTAAAACTAACCATCACAAAGTCACGAACGCTGAAAATCAAAGGCACTAGAAAAAGCGACGACACCGAAAGGAAAAAGCAATGTAAGTAGAGCTGATGCAGCCGGCATCCGTGAGGGACGGGCGCCGAAACCCTCGCAAAGATCTTTCGCGTTCAACGAGACTCGAGTGCGGTCCGTGACGCCGTGACGTGGCTCATCGCTCACAACTGCGGTCGGAACACAAGCGGCTCGTCGCGGTCTATGGAGATGTCGAGGGCCTCGGTTGCGTCGTAGAGGACACCCTGAAGCTCATCCGCGTCCGATTCTTCGGGAACGAGTCCAATCTCTTCGAGCTCTTCGAAGTAGGCGTTCACCCGATTCACCGTATTCGGCTCCCACAGGTACTCGGGTTGAAAGGCACGGAGCGGTTCCTGCCAGTGCATAGACGGGTAACATAGAGAATGCTGGCTCAAACTTAATGACCGTCAATGTTAAAATTACGCTCATGCATTACCAAGAGAAGTGTTCAGTGAAAAGTACATTTTCGAATATATGCGACACAATGTTTTCACGAAGTGGCTCTATTCACGTATTCATCTTCTACAATGCGTTTTGTAGCATAGGTATTACGAGCCTGCCCGACAAATCAGATGCGGAGCCTCCGCGCCCCCTCCCCCCACCCCCCACACCAGCTCCCTTCTCCTCATGCGACCTACGCGATCCACAAATTAGACTGTCTCCAGGATCGGCCTGCTTTCATCTCCCCGTCTCCAGAGTAGGTCCATACGGATAAGCCTAGATGGTTCGTTATCTACAGGACCAGTCTATCTTACTCGACAAGAAGTAGACCAAGCGGACATGCCAAACCCCAGAAAGTAAAACAAAAATTATTCGAAGAAATATGCTTTTCAACACGTATGTTTGGTGCACTGTGAATCATTAGGTGCCGTTTGCTGCTTCGCTTTCTAATGCCCCACAGAACAGAGTCCGCCACTGGCACCTCACTAAGGGCTACACATAAGGTCATCCATTACACGAGGGCTGTCCTGTGTCGGAGCTATACGGCAAGACAGTAGCAGCAACCACGATCAGCAAACGCCAGGAAAGCTTTGCATTGAAAGCAATTTCCAGAGCTTGAGATAGTTTCCTCCGCTGACAAGTCTTTTCCAAAGCAATTTACACACAGAACCAATCACTGTATGTGTTTTGTTGCTAACAAAGAGCAATGAAATCCAAAGTTGTAGTTTTTCACTGAAGACTAGTAAATCTCAAAATATGGACCACTTGCGCACAAAACACTAAAATTAGTTTTTCAGGGAGGGGGTGACATAAACAACCTAAGTAATTATCAACCTACCTCGATCGTCCAATTTATTTTTTTGCGTAGAAAACTTCGGTTATCACGAATGTAAAAATTTGTGCAATGAATGGTTTACGAACGCCTAGGCAAAATGGATTTAGAGAGCTTTATTCCCGCGACATAGCACTACGAAGACCGAAAGAACTCATCTTTATAGCCTTTAAATCAAAAGAAAACACGCTTGAGATTTTTCTTTATTTTTTCTAAAACATTCAATTTCATAAGCTACCAAAGTCTTATCGCTCTTCTTCATTTCTATGGTTGTCATGGTATGTTTCTACAAATAAATAAATCTTAAATTTGCTTTAAGTATTAGCAACTAATAAACAATGAAGCGTACGACATTAAGCTTATACATTCTGGCGTCCCACAGAAAAGAGTACTTCGGTCACAGGAGTTTGCTTCTTATGCATAAATGATAGTGTCACCATTATCATTAACGCAATATGTCATTTATGTTAGCGAAACTATTCTATTATCGTACAGGAACAGACATAGGGTATTTAGAGCAGCAGGACACAGAGAACTTCAATTTATAGTTAAATGGAACACCTCAATCTTAATAATCTTAAAGTCGGAAAAAGAAAAGCCATGCTCCTAAAACCAAGGAATTATCCTGTGTATGAACATGCCTTCTCAAAATTGGTTGGTCAGGTCTTCAAGTGTATTCTCTAATCGAAAGACCTGGTCCATAGTTTGATCAACTGATGTCCTGGACGGACTACACTTCACTGGTCTCAAGCCAAATCTCGAAAAATATCAGAAATTGCAAAATGCTTCTTTGATATGAAAAATGTACAGTTGTTTATGTCTCTCCTTCATGAAATACTGTTTCTAAGTGTGGGGAAACATTGCGATTTCCAACATTTATCAACTGCACAGTATAGAAAAGTGCGGCATATGCAAAGTTGCTAATGTATACACCACGTGAAGGCCACGGAACCCTTATTGAATACGACAGTATTACTGCCATGTCACGACTCCACAACCGAATTTTAACGAGCCACGGTCGTTCGTTATAAAACGGTTTAATTCGTTTCTCGCAATTCAAGATAATTTCAGCATTAATTGCTTTAAACGAACCGCACGCAGCAACGATATTTACCGTGATCAAAACCATTTACCGTAATCAAAAGTTTGTCGAATATTACATGTTTATGTAAAATAGATTCTGCTCACCCGAAAGTTCTCCACGACGCAGGTGAAGATGCCCAAGGGTATCTGCAGCAAGCCGGAGCCCCCCACGACCCAAGCGAGCGCCTTGTACTGGCTGGGAACATGCGCCTTCATAAACACGGGCGGCGTGTACGTGGCCACCCTGTGCACGCACGCCATCTGTGGGGAAGCAGATGCAGCGTACCTATTGGGGCATGGCCTCCGAGATGGACCACGGCGCGCGTTAGGCGCGCGGGGGTAAATGTCGGAGAGCATTATTTGGGGCGTCGCCTTCTTAAAGGGATCGCCCGGGCTCTGCGACGCTTGAGAATGCTTCGCATCCACCGTGATATATTCTGTGAGTAGCGCTGGTCAACACTCACACGGATACGTCCAGTACGGTTCACATAGTTTCCTACTAATGTTCCTACAGTAACTCTGGCGCTGCGATACCTCAGCTAACACGGCAATCATGCTGATCTGACCTTTCTGGATGTGGCTTCAAACGTTCCTGCGGCTTTATTTATTGCGCTTTGTCGGCTCGTAGCCTCCTAAATTACGAAGCAGTTTTATTTGTCTAAACGCGGAAAGCTCGAAGGTTAGGCGGACATGCATAACTATTGCGAAAAGTTGCTGTTGAAGCATAATATTTTGTTAAAAGTGAAGGAGCTTCGAAGTCAAAAGGCTGTTTGAAATCTGAAAGTTTTGGGGAAATCCATGCCCTAACCATCATTTGCGCCATGTTGCATTTGTTTTTTCCGAAATCCATGTTGGCGGCAGTACCACGCCGTCCGCTCCCGGGAATAGCGGTGTTGCCCGAGTTCCCTCTAGTTGTTTTTGTAGGAGTCTGTATCGTACAGATAAACAAATCTCCAAGAAAGAGAGAGCGAGAGGAACAGGAAAATACAGGGTGGTGAACCAGAGGTATATCCAGTTTGCTTGCCCTGCGCGAGGCAAAGGAGAAGGTCAAAACTTGGAGGACGCCTAAACTTCGCCTTTAAGTGTGGAATGCGACAGCATTCGAAGATCTCTGACTGCTCCTCAAGCTTCCCGAATCTTATATCGTTTCCAACGGCAGATTATGTAACCGTTACGCTTAGTGGGAAACACTGACGGCGAACGCTACGCACGAAGGTGAACTTTCTTATAGAAATTATTGTAGCGCACTTTTAATATTTAAGCCTCAGAATCTCAGACTATTAACATAAAAGGCACGCGCTGTCTGCGATAAATTTCACGACTTTTGTTCGTGGTCTGTCATTCTCAATCTTCCAAGGAATAACTTCATCAGGGATGAGCAAAACGTGAACAAGGTGAATGCAGGAGCCAACGTTTCGGGAAGTGGGCTTGTCTTCTTCAAGGCGACGTATGCTTTCCTCGCCACAGTATATATAGGTGGGGTTCTTCTAAAGGGGAGGGGGTGTGAGGCGGGAGGATGCGGAAACGAGGGATAATGTATTAGCGTGTCGAATTGAGAGTAAAGGGACGCTGTGTGCGAGGTCAAAGCCGGGGCACAACACCCCCCCCCCCCCCCCACTCCAGTCTGTCAAAGCACGCGCGTTAGCCGGCGTGTCAAGGGCGTCTGACACGCCGGCTGACAAAAAAAAAAAGAGGAAAGGAAATGAAAGGAAGAAAGGGGGGGGGGGGGCAGCTACGCTGAGATATCAAAGTAAGTGTTGTTGCTTATAGCTTCAAGTTTAGCATAGCGAATAGATTCTATAGCTCCCTTTGAAACGTTTATGCCTATTGGATGCAATGTCTTGAACGTATAGATAAGGTATGATTCTCTGTGTTTTCTTTCTCGTTCAGAACAGAAATTTGACTGTAAGATGTAGAGTTCAAGTTTATCGAAGTTATGACCTGATTGGTTGAAATGCTCGGCGACGGCTTTGGGAAGCTATTTATCTGTGTCCGCGAGATGTCCGTTTAATCTGACTTTCATTGATTGTCCTGTTTCACCGATATATTGTTTCTTACAGAAGGAACATTGATGCATATAAATCACATCCGAACTTGTACAAGTGAAGCTATATTTGACTTCGTGTGTATAACTATTTGCGGTGCTTTTAATTTTAATGTCATTTTGAGGGTACCTGCAGGTTTTGCACCTAGGGCGACAACATGCTGTTATTACGGGGGAATGCTGTTGGCTGACTGTTGCGTGCACTCACATGTCTTAAAATTCTCGTTTCGGTGATAGGTAACCCTGGGTACATCCGTGAACGCTTTTCGCAGACGCTCGTTACTTGATAATATTGGAAGGTATTTTCTAAGGACGTTGTTTATGTTTGGGAGTGCGTTAGAATATTTTCTTATAAATGCCGGTGGTCTGTGAGATTCAAATGTGGGCTGTCTCTTCGCCAATCCCGACTGTCTCTCCCATCTTGACGCGGCATCATAAGCTCTATCGAGAGCAACTTGGGGATAGTTCGTTTCTGCTAGCGTTGATTTAAGGTAATTTTGGTGGTGGATATAATCGTGGTCTTCGCTGCAGATTCTTCTTATACGTTTCGCTTGTCCGACAAAAATTCCTTCCTTGCAATGTCGCGGGTGATGACTGTTGCAGTCTAAATATTGTTGGCTATCTGTAGGCTTCCGGTAAAATGTCGTTCTCAGTTTTCCGTTTTCTATGTTGACCGTCGTGTCCAGGAAGTTGATCTGACTAGGAGAGTGGTGAGCAGCAAATTTAATACTCGGGTGAAAGCGATTGAAATGGCTAATTTAATCGTTTAAGGCACTTGTGCCGTGTTCCCGTATTATAAATATGTCGCCAATGTAACGAAGATAGGTGTGGGGTTTTAACGGGTAGGATTTCAGCAGGTCTGCTTCAAGCTGTCCCATGAAGATGTTCGCATACCTGGGAGCGAATGGCGTACCCATGCTAGTGCCGAAAATTTGCAAGTAGTGTATAGAATCGAATTCGAAATAGGTGAGCGTGAGAACTATCCTAAGGAGCGATAAGTAAACTTCAGGAGCGTGCGCTTGGGGACTGATTGCGAGGGACCTAGAAACGGCTTCAATTCCTTCACTCATGGGAATGTTGGTGTAAAGGGCAGAAACATCCAAAGTGACTAGAATAGCGCGGTCAGAAAGGATTTGGTTGGCGTTGATGCCGTCGATAATTCGTAGGGAGTGCGGCGTGTCTTGAACGAAAGATGGGAGAGTGGTGGGGATGTTTTACAGGTGGTGATTTAAGAATTTAGATAGTGACTCAGTAGGTGTGTTTTTATTAGACACAATAGGCCGACCTGGGATTTCTGCTGCAAATATTTCTTCGACCGGAACTTTACGTATTTTAGGAAGAAGATAAAGGCAGCCTGCTGTTTTGTTCTTGGGTATCATGAAGCGATATTCAGATTGCCTGATTAGTTCCCTGGACAGGAGCTCCGCCATTGTGCTTATCACACTATTGCTGTAATCTGAAGTTGGGTTAGAGTCGAGTTTTCTGTAATGGGTGTGGTTGCTCAGTTGTTTAAGGGCCTAATTCTTATACTTTTCTATAGGCCAGATTGCGATACTGCCGCCTTTGTCTGCTGGTTTTATTACAATATCATTCCTTTTCGGAAGTCCTTTAAGGATTTGGTGTTGAGCGGGGGTCAAATTGTTGCATTTCCGGCAATGCCACGTTGACTCTAGAATTTCCTTTGATATCAGTTTTAAGTATAAATTGAGGTCTGGGCACTGTTCGGTTTCCGGTGTCCACGTGCTAGGTGGTCTAAGAGAGTCTCTATCTTCTTTTCCTACATCTGGTCTACCAAAAAAGAACTCCTTGATGCGCATGCGTCGTGAAAACTCTGTTATGTCTTTGTGGAGTTCGTATTCGTTTACTGCGTTGTTCGTCGGACAAAACGTTAGGCCACGTTTCAGCAGATCAACTTCTTCGGGGCTTAGACTATGGGATATGTCTACTACATTGCTGCAGTGCTCTGGATGCTCGCCTGCAGAATGGTTGGTGGAGCTACGTGCTGCAGGGGTTATATTAGTTTCTTTGAGTGGATCTGCAGCTCTAATATATTTGCGCTGGTATTTATCTAGCAATTTTTCCTCCTTAGTTTGGACGAATTGTTTAAGTTCGCTTCTTTCCGGTTCAGTTAACTTTATGCTGTCGAGTTGATCAGAGATTATCATAGGTTGTTCTTTGCAGTGTTCTTCGAGAATCTTAGTGCATGCAAAAGTCAGCCAACAGCATTCCCCGTAATAAAAGCATGTTGCCGCCCTAGGTGCAAAACCTTCAGGCACCTTCAAAGTGACATTAAAATTAAAAGCACCGGAAATCGTTATACACACGAAGTCAAATCTAGCTTCACTTGTACAAGTCCGGATGTGATTTATATGCTTGAATGTTCCTTCTGTAAGAAACAATATATTGTTGAAACAGGTCAATCAATGAACGTCAGATTAAACGGACATCGCGCGGACACAGCTAAAACGCTTCCCAAAGCCGTCGCCGAGCATTTCAACCAACCAGGTCATAACTTTGATGAACTTAAACTCTACATCTTACAGTGAAATTTCCGTTCTGAACGAGAACGAAAATACAGAGAATCATACCTCATCCATAAGTTCAAGACATTGCAGCCAATAGGCATAAATGTTTCAAAGGAAGCTTTAGAATCTATTAGCTATGCTAAACATCAAGCTATGAGCAACAACACCTAGTTTGATTTCTTGGCGTATCCTCCCTCTTTCTTCCTTTCATTGCCTTTCTTCTTTTTTCTTTTTTTTGTCAGCCGGCGTGTCAGACGCCTTTGACACGCCGGCTAACGCGCGCGCGTTCACAGACCGGGAGTGGGGGAGGGGGAGGGGTTGTGCCCTGGCTTTGACCTTGTAGACAACGTTCCTTTACTCTCCATTCGACACGCTAACATATTTTCCCTCTTTTCCGCATCCTTCCGCCTCACACCCTTTCCCCTTTAGAAGAACCCCAATTATATATACTGTGGCGAGGGAAGCATACGTCGCCTTGAAGAAGACAAGTCCACTTGTCGAAACGTTGTCTCCTGCATTCACCTTGTTCACGTTCACGTCTTGCATTTCCATCTTCCGCATTCTCCGTCTCTTTGTCAGGGATGTAAGGCAAGGTGTGAGCAACTATAGTGGTAGGGCGGCGTGGCAATATAACCCGCGTATACCGCATGTGATATCGCAAGGCGTGGCGATATACATATGCCTGAATATATACGGGAATTTCTGCTCACAAGGAAGCTGGCGGCGGACGCCGACACCGGATTTTCTGCGACACAGGTCCCTTAACGCTTCTGCGTTAATAAATTTTCCTTTAGCAAAAGCGTACGACAGGAACGACCACCATAGCAGATCAATGGTATAGCACCGCAAATGTGAAAATCGGGGTTCGGTTCCCAGCTTAGATGGGTGCGACATGAACCATACACCATCTACCTGTGCAGGCACACTAAAATCAGTTTCGTAACAGCACCACAAGAAAGAAACACTCAGTTCATCCCACTCATCTGACGGGGAAGTCCTCATTGGTATACATCGTTTTTTTTTAATGGCTTTGTCCTCAAAGGCCATTACGTCTCATTTGTGATTGCCTGCTTTCCTCCCGACGCTTCCATAAGGTGACTTGGCGTAGTTTTCGGTATAGAGACTTCCAGTAAATAAATTCACTTCCTTCGCTGAATTTCAAGCTTAGCTATCCGTGAAAAATCAGCTAACTCATTAGCTTTTTCCAGCTCAGGCAACAGTTTATAAATGGAGGTGTACTTTACAATTCGTGTTTTTCTGCATCTCTCAAGAAAGGCGATTATGTGATGGGACATCGGCTGAGGATTCTCCAGTCTGTACTGCGTCTCTACCAGCAGCCGCCCCTGTTTGGAACTGCTACCACACCTAACTCGAGCTGTTTAATAAACAAACCCAATTTACTTTGTACTGCCCGCAGCTGGACAAATATTTTTGCCTTTCCTGAGACTTCACCAGATTGCGTATTTTCGCAGCACCATTTTGTCAATTTTGGCGTCACCACGCGGCGAGTTTTTGATGACTTTGTCCTCGCCCTGCGGTTTCAAAGCTTCCTGGTTGGCTTAAATCCTGCATAGCGGCTGCCACGGAAGGGCATTGGTCCCGGTTTGAATCTCCGAACCGGGACACATCCTTCCTCAATAACGAATGCTTCTCTCTGACGTAAACTTTCCCAGAAAGCATCGGTAGTTTTCGGCAATGTAAAGAAATATCCTACTGCTTTTATAAAGCCATTTGTTTTCCCAAAAGAATTGTGCGCTTAAGGGTGCATGTTTGTTGCAGTAGGCTATTTATTTACGATTTCCTGTTTCATTGCGTATTGCCACGGACAACAAGGCCAACAGAGCGCAAAAACTTTTAGTCATCCTTAATGTGCCCCAGAGATCCCGGGCGACGACGCGTCATGAGAGCTGTAATGCTCGGGGTTCGGCGACGTACGCCAACCCCGAGCATTAACGTACGCGTCTAACAAATTGGGGGCGTGAGGCCATGTGTCCTACTGCACTGGCTCCTTTGTATCTGTTGTGGAATTCCGACCACAAACCAACGACCATGAAAATGGGTGAAATGGTTTGGCTTGAACAGGAGTTTCCATGGTAGTTTCGTGCAAATCCTAGCGAGCTAGGCCAGAAGAATATTGCTAGCCGATGGGCCTGATTTTTGTTAGCTACAACTTTACTCGGCAAACGCAGTGTTGAAGTGAGAAAAATAATGGTCAAAGCTAACTGCTTTGTAAATAATACTTCACAGCTAAAATCTGCAAGAACCCATCTTACGATAAATGTCAGCGTTAATGCGATTAGCATTGAACGAATGTACCGACGCACCATATGGCCCACGCCGAAACGTGTATGCAACCCAGCTTGTCTCTCGTGCTCGGATGGATGGATGTTATGAACGTCCCCTTTGAAACAGGGCGGTGAGCTTCACCCTCAAGCTCTTTCTATTATACTGCCTAATGTCCTACCTAGATTAAAGAAAGAAAAAAAAACACTATGAATTCCCAAAATAAATTTTCTGACACCATATTGCGAACTTTCTTTTTGTACGTCCCTGTTGTCCCTCCTACTTGACTGCATTGCGGACATGTTTACTGTCCCCCTGCTCTCACTGAACCCATGGGCTTAAGAAGGCCAGTGGTGCCTAAATCTACCACTGGGCAGATATCTTAGCATTCTAATAAAGCATGCTCCTTCGCTTCCCTAGCTTTACCGCAGCAAGGACATACTACTTCTTCCTTCTTATATCTTGCTTTATAGGTGCGTGTTTTAAGGCATCCTGATCTCACTTCCAAAAGTAGTGAGCTTCCTTTTGATTTATTAGCGCCTTCGGGATAATGGCTCTATCGTTCACTTCAGCTTTTGCAACGCATTTATTGATAAAGTTATTTACAATTAGGACGATTATACTAACACCCTCACTAAGGTTCTCTCTTGCTCATGAAAAGCTCTTTCCAACGTCTCCATTATTACCCCCTGACGCCTCAGTAACCAAGCATAAGACAGCCCAAGTATCTTAAATGTTGATGCCAAAAGCGTAAATAAAATGTTTCCAAATATCCTTCCACTGATACCCGCCGATTCGCCACACAGTGCTAGTGTAAAAGATATATGGTTACATCATAGCATATACGACTGCGAAATAACACCTCCAGGTTTTACAGTTGTTATAACTGATCGACGTCAATTAAGAAGAGGGGGCACTGCATTTTTTTTACAGTGTGAGCTTAAATTTTCAATAGTCCCTAGCCCACCTATTGCCGAATCAGTTTGGTGTAAGGTCTTTTTCAGAAGTATTTCTAAAGCGTTTTGTGTTATCTACCACCCGCCGTCATCGAACATAGCTCAGCTGCTCGCTTTAACTACATTCATGAACGAGCGTACCTTGTCTTCTTCAAGATTGATCTGTCTTGGCGATTTTAACACCCGCGGTATTTTATGGCCATCTTTATCGCTCACCGGCTATGATGCGGAAATAAGCGAAAAGCTGTTAGATTTTGCATTATATCATAGTGTAAAGCAAATTAACTGAATCGAACACAAGAGGCACTGCAGTTCTAGACAGTTTTGCTAGTTCCAGCCTTTGTGATAATGGTTTCGAATCTGAGGTTACACATGGTATATCAGACCTCAAGGCCGTTCTTGTATCAATTTTCCTTCCCGTTTGTAACACCACTTTTGTTTATTTTACTTTTCCTGATTTATCACACGCCGACGATGCATCTATTATTGCTCTTTTGTGTGATTCTTCTGATGATGTCGAATGTCTCCGTGAATACAATGATGATAACTTCTTGGTGGCTCATTTTGAAAAGATTGTGGCAAGCTGCATTCAACGCTTATTCCCTATAAGAACAAAAAACTCCTAATCTTCCCGCGATATCGCGTAACATACTTCACCTGTCGCGTCGCGCTACTAGGTTAAGGCGTTTAAAACGAAACGTTGATCGCCTTAAAATTAGCGATTTTAACGTGGCAAAGGCGGAACTTCGCCTCAAAATTAATTCATCAAAGGACTTCTACTTCAGGGTTACATTACAAGGCCTAATGAAAAGTAGCCCTGGCAATTTTCGGGCTTCAATCTTACCCAGCTCAGCCCCCACAAAAACAGTTGTTATAAATAATGTCCCATCGAATTATACATTAATTATTGCTACCGCATTCAACGAATATTTTTAATTAGTGTTCACAACTGATAAATTCGACTTACCAACCATGAGTCATGCCTCACATGATTCAATTGGCGATATTACCGTGTCTCTCGAAGGTGTTTTGAATTTAACCTTGCGCTTTGAAATTAAACAATCATGTGGCCCTGATGGCATTACCAACGATTTTCTTGTTAAGTATTGTGCTTGGGTAGTCGATATTTCGTTGTAATTTTTGAAAACCCTTTATCTACTTCGACTGTCCCTTTGGTTTGGAAATTGGATAACATTCTTCTCTTGTATAAATGCTGAAAAACAAAGTCGCCATTAAACTATCGTCCGGTTTCATTAACGTCTCAATCATGAAAACTTCTTGAACATATAAAATTTAAGCCTATTATGGAATTTCTGGAAAATAATAACATCTTATGTGATCCCCAGCGTGGTTTTCGTCGCGGGTTTAGTGCAATAGCTCAGCTCGCAGAATTCGCGCATGACATTTCACACGATCTCGACACTGCTACACTAAGGCATTCGACACTGTTACACACTCAAAATTCTCCGTAAGCTTCGTGCTATACTTAATACCTCTTCCTTAGTTGACTGGATCGCTAGCTTTTTACATAACCCAGTATGTTTCGTTTAATTCCTCAAACTCATCGGTAGTTCATGGTTATATTGCACTCAGTTTTACACACACGATATTAGGTGAAGGAGGGGATGTGGACGGACGTAGCGCAAACTACCAACTGTTTAATATTGTTAAAGAACGCGCTTACATAAAAGGAGATATGGCGCGGGGGGGGGGAGGGGGGGCAGGGAGGGTCGAGATATAGAAGTATATGACAAGGGGACGACATTTGATCATAGTTCGAGTCAGGTATACATCGTTCTCTTGAACCCGTTCGGCCTGGCAAACTCGACCTCAGCTTCGATAAGCGCGATGGACGGAATGCTTACGCACATCTCTTTTTCTTTAGCTATCGCAAGCGCCTCCCATATTTCTCGCTCCGTTTTTGTTTTTTTATGTGCCAATCACTGCGGTGCTTTTTAGTACTGGAGAGCATTTGCATTGTTTGCAATGTGCAGCCAAGTTGCTATAGTCGGATACAACTTTAGAAAAAAGGGGAGGCCCCGCCCAGATGACCGAAGCGGCGAAGTCACCGGCCATCCGGCGCATGACGTCGGTCCAGAATGCGCGCCCATTGGTGCACCCGCCTCGGAGGAGTAAACGCCCCCTTTTTTCTAAAGTTGTATCCGACTATAGGTGCTGTAAGAAGCTGGCACGTGTATTTGTGCTCCCGTAACTTATCATTTAGACAACGTCCAGTTTGCCCGATGTATACTTTCCCACAATGTAGTGGGATTTGGTAAACAACTGAACTAGCACATTCCACGTACTTTGTCACGTGCTTGGTCTGACAGAGCGTAGCATTAGGATTGGCCTCTTTGGATCCTGCGTTCACCCCCTTGCACATGCCTTTTAGTTTTTGCGGGGTGGAGAACAGAACTTGAACATCATGGCGTTGGGCTGTCTTTTTATCCTATGTGACAAGCCATTGATGTAAGGCAACACCTTACACCTTAGTCAACAGCTTAGGAAAAGCTCATCTGTAGTAAATGTGGCGTCTGGAGTTCCCCAGGGTTCCGTGGTGGGACCAGTTTTGTTCTTGTTGTATCCGCCTTTCTGTGGACGACTTTGAGCTGTATAACGTAATTAACACGAATGTTGGCCACTTATCATTTAACGACTCTTCTACAGAATTTTGCAGGTGTTGCGACAAATGTAAAATGAAAATAATCTTTGTATATACAGTCACTTTATCCTTTAGTAAGCGCACTTTTGTCCCTTTATTTACCTATTCATTTAATGGCTCTTCCCTATAACGGGCGTCTGAGCACAAGTACCTTGGCCTCATCTTCACACCTAACATGCCATGGTCTAGGCATATTCAATACACAGGCAATAAAACAGTGATTAAAATAGGCTATCTAACTCGCACACTGCGAAAAGCTCCGCGTGAAATAAAATTGCTATCATATAAGTCGCTCATCCGACCCATTCTCGAGTATGGTTGCCCCATCTGGAACCCTTATAAAGTATCTGACATTAACACCCTCGAATCAGTTCAAAACAAAGCAATCCGTTTCATATAACGCCATTATTACTGGGACTTCTGATCCTCATCTCACCTTGTTTCACTAGGTCTACTAGCTCAGTCCCAGCGGCACGATCGTGAATTGCAGCATGATCTCATTAACACCCCACACTACTCATTAAAGAACAACTGCCTGTCTCCTGATAAATTGAAACCTACTTGTAATAGCCACAAACTTAATCTTACACCATTTCAACCGCGTGCTAACCTATTTAGGCTTTGCTTCTTTCCTCGCTGAACAGAAAAATGGGACCTACTACAAGGGGAAATTTGGTCCCGGCCTTTAGAGGAATTTTCGTATAAGTTAACTTGATTCATGCTCTGTTTATTGTTACTCATTTTATCTTTTGTTATGAAGTCATCAGGGTTCCTACGGTGTCGAAGTTGATTTGCACAGAAGAAGGTTTTGTTTAATCTAATCTACAAACCCACTCCTGCGATAGCCAAATTGGGCTGCAGTATGGGTAAATAAATAAATAAATAAATAAATAAATAAATAAATAAATAAAAAAATATAATTATTTATTTATTAATTAATTGTTTCTTTGCAGATTTCGTTTTTTCCTCTGAAGTAGCTACTCATGGCAGGTTTCTTTACCATCGCCGCCCCCCATGAGATTATTTCAGCCTCTCTGACTGTCCGCTTGACGTTCTTTATCGCTGTGTTGCTCACCCTACATGCCGCACACATGGTGGTAAGCTTCCTAGTTCTTTTCCTCCACTGCGAATAAATGTTTTTCCTGTACAAATACCTCAACACTCTCCCAGCCCACTTACTTTCTTTCATATTCCTCAGTCGTCCATCATCATTAATTTTACTATGAGCTTCCCTCTCTTCAAATTTTGTCCAGCCCATGTCATACCGCACAGCTCAACTTGTAGTCTACCCGTGAGCGCCCAATGCGAGGCGTCCCACTGACCTTTGGATGCCATCGAGTCCTGATTGTACCACTAATTTAAAACAAGCAGCCACATTTCCAAAAGTAAGCCGTGAAGCCATTACACGTTTCCACATGCCACGGTGCAGCTAGTACCTATTGTATCCCCATTGCACTCTGTGTCCCATAAAGGCTGGATTTCTCTTCCCCTTTACTGTTATTGTGTTTCCTGAGTTTCCATATATCTATTGCTTTCGTTTATCCAAATACCAAGGTATTTATATTCTTCTAGTGGAAGTATTCCCTGGCCCTGTTTTCTCTGCCCATGCTTCCAGCATTAATTTGATTGCCTGCGTTGCTAACCTGTATATCACCGACGTAATGGTGAACGGTTTACAAGTGAATTCGATCTTTCTCCCCCTTACCTCTATAAATGAAATGCATTCTACTTTGTCGCCAACTGCCTGGTATTCGTCAATATTTTAAAGTATTTTTCCACTGCTTTCACCAGAACTCCCTTACTTTTTGTTCCTAGTTGATTGACCAGCCTAACAAGAACATTGTCTAGCCCGGTGGCTGTACGCTTAGGAATTTTCTCTTCGGCTCCTCCAGTTGAAATTTGTCAGCACCAGCTCCTTTTCCACCTTGTTCTCATTCATGCTTTTCTTTTCTTCAATTACAACCTCGTCACTGCCTTGGAAAGATTCGGGTGTTATTATTCCGATGTAATTTAATGGCGCTTCCCCTTCCAGTTTTTCGTATAGGATATGTTGTTGTGTTGTTGTTGACTTGCTGCCTAATAATTTTATGTGGTTACAAAATATTTCAGGTGCGGCCTTCTTTTTCTCATGTATTTCTGACAGCCAACGTTCACTTTCACCTTTTATTTTTCCTTGAACCAGTATTTCAGCCATGAATTTTTTCCCCCGGTATATTTCCCATTTACTGGCTACTTCATCATGCGGTAACTGCGTTCTTTTTATTTTTTTGCCTGCCTCTGCTCTCGGGATGCTTTCTGTCGTTCGGCGATCGCTTCTCGTATCTCCCTGTTTCATAGCTTTCCGTTTTTTTTACTTCCTAACAAACATGTTGTTTCTATTTTCACATTTCTGTCGTTTTTACACCTAAAACCCCACTATATTCCCACTCTTTACTTGGCCATTCCCAAAGTTCTTCCTCGACTCTTGAGACTATATTTCTAATTTGTTCAGAGTTCAAATTTGGACTGGCCATGTTGCTCTCCTTGCTCTCTTTCGCAAATACATATACCATTTTCAATATGATACGTTTATGTTCACTCCCTAGGCGTCTATACCCTTCATCATCAATGACCATTTCCCTCAACTTATCATGAATTCCGTCTGTCATCAGACAGTGATCAATTGTCGATTGCCGGTTTCCCACTTCGCACGTGATCTCTTCTTCACACTTAGGCCCTGTATTCTCGATAAATAGATTATGTTGCTGACAAAGATCTAGCATTAACTTCCCGTTGTTGTCGGTGACTGGATACGGCCGAGAAGGACTGGTGATATGGTGCTCCTTCAGTGGGTAACCGTTTGGTTTTGGCTGTAAGGTTTACCAAACTTCAATTTCTCTGTGTGTGTAGATTTGATTCGCTGGGATCTTTTACTTGTATTTTGATTTGCGTGGGTATCGCAGCAAGTATTGTGTGACAGCAGAGCCAAAGCTTAAAGTAGCGACCATGGTCCCATTATGTTGGACGAGAGCTGACCTGTTGTGGTTGTGTGAAGCGGTCGAGGTGGACGTAGAGGAGGATTTCATGGAATCAGAGATTCGTAAACCATTCTAGAAAGTAAAAATGATTTGAAATTCATCGAGCAAATAGGTAACCGATTTCTAAGCGAAAAACGCGAACTGGAAGCAATTAGGCAAGAATAGGAAGAATTTAGGCAAGAAAAGGAAAAAGCTAGGCAGGAACTAAAAAGTATTTCGCAGGAAGAAGGTCTAACAGAATTAACGAGGCAGTACCTTGCAACATTGAACAAAGAGATTAAAGGTTTAGAGCAGGAAATCGAGCGAAGCTAACAGCGGCCTGAGAAATCTGTAGGCTGGACGCAGCGAAAGTGGGAGGAAGCCGATGGCAGATTTCCGTCGAAAGCCGAGAGAAGGAGTAGCATCTGTGAGATTAGCAGCACGTTTATAAGTGAACTGGAAGTGCTAGCAGCTAACGATGCCTTAGTGGCAACAGAGGCCCTTAAAGGCCAGAGTGAGAGCGACGAGGTGTTGTGCCAACAGAGCACTGTAGAGACAGTTAGGCCAACTGCGAATGAATTTGCACAGTCACCACGCGTGTGCGTCGCTAGTAATGTTAGCGAGGTTGCTAACGAAGCAGAGAGTACTGCTGACCCGACAGACGCGAGCACCCATGTCGAGTCAGATCTGCGTGCCCAAGAAAAGTGCCAGATGGACGATGCAGTTGAGGGCAGTTCGTAGGATTGCGAGCGCCGTTGCTCAAGGGAAGACCACTGCATGGTTCAGGGATCGGTGCAGCTCTCCTCTTGTCTAGGTAGCCAAGAGAGGGATGATTTAGTGTGGAATCACTCGGACTGTGCGGGTGAGACAGCGATAGAGACCGACGGGCTGTGTGCCGATGCACAGCTTGAGCTGGGCAATACAATAGAGGGTAGTTCGCAAGAGTCCGAGTACCACTGCTCAAGTAAAGACTGCTGCATTGTTCCAGAGCCGGTTGAGCTGTCCGCCAGTCGAGGCAAAGAGAAAGTCGATTTAAATGAAAATAACTCAGGCTGTGCGAGTCAGAGACCGATTCGGCCCGGCGAAATGTGTACCGGCCAGCACGAGGCATGAGAAGGCGACATCAAGACGAGTTCAAAGAGAATGCGCCACAGAAAGAAGCACCGTAAAGATCAGAAAGCGGTAAATAAAGTAGCGCAGCCAAAGACGGCGAAAGACGCAAAAAGCCAGGGCGCGAGGAAAAGAATGGTGTGGTCGTCATTGACGATGTTGACCCATCAAACACGTTAGAGCCACCGGTCAAAGAGAGACCGAGAAACATGTTCTGCATGGACGCGGACAAAGGTCACCAGGCAGTTACGTTCCTTGTCGTTCTGTCGTTCTTTTCGGAGTGCAGCATATAGGGCGAAGGAGCGCAAGGTGGCAAGATGAAACGAGGTGATAGAGAATCGCGACGCGGTCAGTCGAGTTCGTGGTGAAAGCGTGGCGCCAGGACGCAAATTGGCAGGAGACTGTAACCTCTTGAAGGAGCTAATAGTGTGTCAGCCCTTTTGTTGTTCCTGGGTAGCCAGAATACCTTTCGAACCGCGTCCACCTCGAGTACTGCTCAAAATTATAAATCAGTCGAAAATGCTTGGAACGGGAGGCCAAGAGAGCTTCGGTAGAAGTAAAGCGTGTTTAGTTTTATTTTTTGAGCAATGGAAAATTTTCACGAATTAAGACTGAGGTTTCTTTCAATGTGTAAGATATGAGCTTTGTTTGTTTTGTTTGAAAAGCTCGAAATTTGAATGATGCGTTTTATGAAAACCTGCAGTTTCGCGAGGTGTTCATTAATGAGTAGTAGGCTCTTTTTTGTGTGTGTGCGTGCGTAACCTGAGTGTCAATGTTATGGTAAGAGACCTATGGTAACGCGTGTGTATTAGTTAACCTTTTTTATGGAAGTGTTTTTGAATTTTCTAAGGTTAAACGCGTAGATATTCAGTAACTGCGTAATTTGCAATAAAAAGCGTTCTTAGTTCCATTATCGAGTGTCCTGTGCGGACGCAAGGAAGCAGAAGGTTTGTGACTGGGTTCCTAGTGTTTGTTTAGGGTGGCCCTGTTCTGACCTCTATTGAGCGTGCGTGAAACTAGCTGTTAGAAGACGCATTTTTTTAAAAGGTACAAATGTGAGTAAGCGTGATGAAATGCTTACGTAAGACGCAAGTTTAGTTGCTCGGTCGGTTAAGAGTGGACACGGGAAGAGCGCTTGTGGTACCACGCCTAATCGCCTTGTTTTCGCTATGCAGGTCTTGCTTTTTATCATCTTCGGATGGTCGTCCTGCTTATCCCGTGAACCCGCACCGTCCCATTTACTTGTGCCAGCCTCAGGCATGACCGAAGCCTATTTCAGCGATACGCCAGCCGCGATACCGACCTATTCGCTCGACGTTTCCTTCGGCCTCCCAGCCACATCGACACAGCCATCACCAGGAGAGGCTGATTTAAGCTGCCGACCCATCGATCCACACTTCAGTGGACACGGCAACAGCGCTTGTGGTACCACGCCTAATCGCCTTGTTTTCGCTATGCAGGTGCGTATAATTGCCTCTCCTCATGCTAAAAAATCTGATAACCGCTACCTGGTACTGTTCCCGTGTCCACAAGTGTTATTTGACACAGTGTGCGACTGTTGTTCTGTTATCCTACTGTTATTACGTACGGGGGATGTCGAGACTAACCCTAGACCTAACACACGTTCTGAATCTCTGCTTGATATTGAATCGCTTCCTTCTGATCGTTCTGAACAAATGAACGTTTTATTCAAACTGCTTAAGGATCTGCACACTCCATCGCTTCAAACTTCCAAAACACAATCCGAACTAGCTGCTGACGTAAAGTCAATAAAAAATGGCCAGAAAAGCATTGAATAAAAAAAAACTGGTCTCCAAAATCGCTTAGATTTACTTGAAGAAAAATTTAACAACGTTGACCAAGTGGCCAAAGAAATCTCAGAAGTGAATGCCAAGGTAAACAGTACGACCTATCGCTTGGAAGCGCTTCACTTACGCCTCGTTGACATTGAAGACAGATCGCACCGTGATAACCTAATATTTCGTGGTATCCGTCACACAAAAGAATCATGGCAAGAAACGGAGACCAAGTTAATATCAACGATTAAATCATTCTTCGATACATTTTCAGATGACACCCTCCATCGCGCACATCGCCTTGGCCCTTTCGATCCTAACAAGTGTCGCCCCATAGTTGCAAAGTTTTCACATTCGAAAACCCGGGAGAAAGTGTTCGCGCTGCGCGATCAATTCAAACAAAATAACCTTACTATTAGCGAAGACTTCTCGGTTCCCACCCGCGTTGCTCGCAAAAAGTTAATAGAGTTCAGTACCAGTCACCTCGGTTCCCCCAACTTTAAACTCCGCTACAATAAATTGTTTCTGAACAATAAGTGTTATATTTACGACGCGTCTACCGATAGCGTCCGTGAAAGAGCGCAGAGTGCATCTGGCACATTACAGAATCATTCGGTTCCACTACGTACGTCACAATAGGGAAGCGTAAGGGGTAGTGGCCTAACATCACAAAAAGCTTTACCTTACTTGCCCATTCTTTTTACAAATAGAAGAAGCCTTGGGAATAAATTTCATTCTTTATCTTCGGCAATCGACACGTGCGATGCAAAAATTATTGCCTTGACAGAAACTTGGCTTCCTGCACATGTGCGCGATTATGACACTTTCTGTGGCGCCGGCAATTTCGCTGTCTACCGCTGTGATCGATCTGCACGTCGAGGAGGAGGCGTCCTTCTCGCAATTTCTAAAGATATTCCATCATTTCATATAGATATTAACACTGAACTTGAAACCACGTGGGCTTGCCTAACTCTCGGTCACACAAAGATAATCCTCGGCGTTTGCTACCGCTCACCCTCGTCATCTGCTATTTTAACTGAACAGCTACACGATGCTATTAATCTAATTTTTTCCCGTTTTCCTACAGCACCGTTATTCTTACTCGGCGATTTTAATTTTCGAAATTTAATATGGAATACGCATCCACCCACCATAAAGCCTTTTTCCGTACAGGCTAAAGATTTCTGTACACTGTGTTCCCTATTTTCATTTTCCCAACTTGTGACTCAGCCTACCAGATCATCAATCAGAACCGCTAACACGCTTCATTTAATTCTAACTAATCAACCAGAACTTGCTTCCTCCATAACATACCTACCTGGTATTAGCAACCATTCCTTACTGACATTCGGTTTAAAAGTCTTCCATCCCAAAAAGATAAAAGTTAAAAAAGTAATACGCGATTACAAGTAAGCCAACTTTGGAGCCATTAACAATGAACTATCGTCATTTATTCAAACATTTTTTGTTGATTTTGAGAACCGTATGGTCCAGTCAAATTGGGATATATTTGTAGACCAAGTACGCCTATTAACTGAAAAGTTTATTCCTAATCGCATGATCACTTCTAATCCTCAATCCCCTTGGTACAACTCTTGTATAAAGCGCCTATCTAACAGAAAAAAACGTCTCTATCGCTTAGCTAAATCATCTGCAAGTAAAACAACTTGGAAAACCTATAACGTTGCCAATAATGTGTACTTACCTGCACTAAAAAATGCTAAAGACAATTACTTATCCCATACATTACCTGACATGCTTACGACAGATATCCGAAAGTTTTGGCGCGTCATTAACCCGTCTTCTCATTGCTCGATCACCTTGAAAGATGAGTCTGCTGAAGTTATTTCAAGTGAAGCTTGCGCAAACATTCTCTGTAACATTCTCTGTGAATCATTTGCAAATAATTTTTCCACTTCATCGAACATTGATCTACCACACACAAAACACTACAACTATCTCATTATGCAACCCATAGCTCTTGACTTTGCAGGTATTGCTAGGCTGATTCATGATTTGCCTTTAAACTCAGCTCCCGGTTATGATACCATTAATAGCAAATTTTTGAAAAACACTAACACATACCGTTCTGTAATACTTGTAATATTTTCCAGCAATCAATAAACACTTGTACTCTGCCAGCTCAATGGAAAATAGGGAAGGTGGTTCCGTTGCATAAGTCTGGTAACAAAAGCTCACCCCTGAATGACCACCCGATTTCGCTTACCAGCACCTGTTGGAAACTTCTTGAACATGTTATATTTACTAATCTCGTTGACTTTCTTGACTCATACACATTTTTCACCTCTGCTCAACATGGTTTTCGCAAAACATTCTCATGTGGAACCCAACTAATATCTTTCACTCATAGATTACACTCTATTTTAGACCGCGCCTCTTGTGCCGACTGTGTATTTTTAGACTTCAGCAAAGCATTCGACAAGGTTTGCCACAAACTGCTCCTATTCAAGCTGAGTCTTTTAAACCTTCACAGTAACCTGCTGAAATGGATTGAGTGTTTTCTTACTAACCGTCATGAATTTGTTACTGCGAATAATTACGATTCATCATTCACTGAGGTTCGTTCTGGTGTGCCTCAGGGATCAGTACTAGAGCCCCTACTGTTCCTGACTTATATTAATGACCTACCTTCTTCATTGACATCTCACATTCACTTGTTTCCTGACGATTGCATGATATATCGTGAAATAATTACTAACGACAACACTAATGCTCTTCAGTTTGACTTGGACTACGTGATTGATTGGTGTAACACTTGGCTTATGGAACTTAATATTAATAAATGTAAAGTTATGCGCGTGCAGAGGAACACCTCAAGTACTCTTCCTACTTACTAGCTAAATAAAATTCCTTTAGAACGCATTAACTCATACAAATACTTAGGAGTTCATATAACAGCAAAAGTAACCTGGAACATTCACACTGAGTACATAATAAGTAAAGCTAATAGCATGCTCGGGTACTTACGCCACAAGTTTTCCAAAACACCATCATCCTTAAAATTACTACTTTACCAGTCATTAGTTGCGCCCTAAATTAGAATACGCTGCAGCTGTGTGGGACCCATACCATGAAAACCTTATTTCCTCACTCGAGCTTGTCCAAAATAACTCCGTCCGATTCATATATTCAAATTATAACCGTACCGCTAGCATAACATCAATGAAGGACAATCTATCTCTTCCATCACTTGCATCTCGCAGAACAATAGCACGTTTGACACTGTTTCACAAATTTTATTACCATTCCTCCCTTCACAGTAACTTCATTTCTCAGCCTCATTACCTATCGAGCCGCATCGATCATCGCCGTAAGGTCGGACTTCAAACAGGCAACACTAACACTTTCAGTCAATCTTTCTTTCCCAGATCATCACGACAGTGGAACCACCTTCCCTGTGAAATTGTATCTATTGTCGACAACAAACTGTTTCGTAAGGCTTTAGCTAACATTGTATAATTAGGAATTATTAACATGTTATTTCATTTACTTGCCGTACTTTCAGGCGACTAAGGACGACACTGGTTAACATTCTACTAACAGGAATTATCAAGTTGCTACTTTGTTTACATTGTCTGTCGTACTTACAAATATTGTGCAAGATATTACATAGTATTGTATAATTGGTAATTACTAACACACTGCATTGTTTATTTTCCGCACTTTATTGTTATACTTCCCGTTTTCCCACTCCCCTCTGTAATGCTTTCGGGCCTTGGGGGTACCATAAATAAATAAAAATAAATAAATAAATAGGTTACGTGTCCTGTATGGACTAGAGAAAGACACATGAGTAAGCGTGATGGAACGTTTGCGTACGACGCAAGTATGTGTTCTCAATAATGACCGCAAAGCTAGCGCTATTGTGATTACGTACCTGTGGAGTTGACCAGACTGTTCAGTGGCAACAATACGTGCTATAAGTACACCCCTGCGATAGGGTAAGAATAGGCTGTTCGTGAAGTTAGACTGCTTAAGTTATGTTAGGGTATTGGTGGTTGAGAGCCTTCGGTTTAGTTCTGCGTAAACCTTTACTCTTGTGCAGCGCGACGGTCAGGTTTGGTCGAACTCAAGGGGAACGTGAACGCTCGCTTTGGTGGCACGAAATTTTGGGGCAAAATTTGGGGTTCCCATTGAGTGCCTTGCATGGAAATTTTGATAGGAAGCCTGGTGGGTTAACAGCTGATTGCGGGCGTTTGCACGCTGAGTGGTATTGTGTTGCCGGGATCGACTCTTCTGTGCTGGTTGTTGTGAGATGGTTGGGGCACGACACCGCTGCTAGGATGGACAGCTCACGCCCACTGTTTTTGCATATTACGCTTACATGGTTCATCTGCTCCGAGGTGTGGGATTGCTGCCTGCTGAACGCCGAGGATCGGCCACCCGTTTGGCCAATATTGCCAAACCCGATTTCAACTCTGGACACGATCAGCACATGCGCCTGGCAACACGGACCGTCAGTCACTTCACCTACCACTGAGCCCGCCACCGGCGGGATCGGATATAAAGACCGACCGTCGACGATCCCAGTCGGGCCCGACACCGCTGCTAGGATGGCCAGCTCACGCCCACTGTTTTTGCAGGTTAGTTATTTGAAGGGCGCTGCGTGTTTCAAGACCAGCAACTACTGCTTATTTGAGGTGTCGTGCCCGACGGATCTCGTTGATGTACTTTAACGAATGCTAGCGTTTTCGGGTGATGTGTTTTCCGCTCTACCTGTACTTTTGCTTGTACTTCCTGGGGATGTTGAGCCAAACCCGGCCCCAATGTCCAAGGCGGAGGCGGATTCCTTTGCTATTATAGTGGAAACAATACGCAGACTAGAGGCAGCTGATGTCGCTACTACGGAAAAAATACTTAAACTTCAGGAAGGGCAGGCTGTTTTAGTTGCTGAACTAAACTACGTCAAAAATGACCGTGCAGCTGCTTCAGAAACGGTGCGTCGACTTCAAGAAGCAAATGCGACTTTGCGGGTCAATCTAAAGGCACCCCACGACAGGCAGTCTGCCGCAGATGGCGAGGTCAAGCTGCTGAGTACGAAGCTCTCTGCAGTGGAGTCGAAGACTTCACGTGACTGCCCAGGTGGCCCGGACCCTGGCTCTCATTCATTGCGTAAATTTTCTGAGCAGAGCGAAAAAATTTCTTCGAGGTGTGATGAAAACTAATATAGAATGAGACCCTCAAACTTGCTGTTGTTTGGTATAGAAGATAATGCTCGAGAAGACTGGGCTGCATCGGAGCAGAAGATGATTTCCTTCTGCTCAGAGAAACTTGGTATCGCTGTAACGGGCGCCCAGTTTGACAGAGTGCATAGAATGGGTAAGTTCGCTGATGAAAAGCGCAGATCTATCATTGCTAAGCTAACATATTTTAAAGATAACGGACGCATCTTGTCTTCTGCGCACAAACTAAAAGGTTCTGGTTTCTACGTTTGAGAGGACTTTTCATTTTCTACACGACAAGCCAGAAAACAATTGATCGATCACGGGAAAACACTAAATAAACCATTCAAACTTTCAGTTGACCGATTGCGTATTGATAACAAAACTTATGCATGTGATGCCACAAAGCGTTCAGTTGTGGAAATCAGCAGATAGCTAGACCAAGACACATGCGAAGCGCCGCTAACTCATCGCATTGTTACATCGTTAACAATATCATTCACTAATATTAGAAGCCTGATGTCGAAACGCGAACTCGTCTCATCCTATCCTAAAGACTGCGACTGCACTATTCTTGCTCTCGCCGAAACCTGGCTTTCCCCCGAGTTAGCCTATCCTGAATCCTTCCCGTTAAGCTAACCTATAATATATATCGCTGCAATCACTCAGATAGAAGAGGTGGTGGCGTCCTTCTCGCTATTAAAAAGACTATCGCATCATACATTATGGACAAATCTTCAGGTATGGAGATTGTCTGGGCTGCATGCCGCTGCCGTTACGCTAAAGTTTTGATAGGCGTTTGTTACCGCCCTCCAAATTATAGTCATTGCTTCATTGATGAACTGCGTAGCAGCATTGTAAAGCCACCCAGCTCTGTCCAACTGAGTTCACACACCTTATAGGCGACTTTAATCTTCCTCTCATTGATTGGCCGAACTTGTCGTCATCCTGCAGTTTTTCATCAGAATTCATTAGCCTAACATTAGATTATAATCTGTTCCAGATCGTTAAAGAATCTACCCGTGGCTCTAACCTCTTAGATCTTATACTAACTAACGCCCCAGAAACTATAGAACAAGTAACATGCTCGGATGGTTTCAGTGACCACAGATTATTCAATGTATCCATCAGTATCCCATTACCATTTACAGGTATCTTAGGTAAGGGAATTCGTGACTACAACAAGGGAAATTATGAAGTAATCATCATTGAGCTCGAATCATTTCTTGACCATCATTTCCTACCTTCGTTCCGCACCAGGTCTGTTCATGATAACTGGGTCATGTTCACAGATAAGTTATGCGCATTGATTGAGCAAAACATTCCTATAATCAGTATAACCGAAGACAAAAACAAACCGTGGTTCACTAAGTCACTTCATCTACTCAGAAACAAAAAGAAACGTTCATACAGAACTGCAAAACGAACGGGCACCCCGTCAGCTTGGGAAGGGTATCTTAACTGTTTAAGTTCTTACTGCTCCGCTCTCAATGTAGCCAAAAATAAATATTTTTCCCAAGACCTTCCTTCACTACTCAAATCTAATCTCAGAAAGTTCTGGCAAATTTATCTCCTGAACGCAATACTAATGACGCCTCGTTACACAATATAGAAAACAACATTCCTATTCCTAAAAGTGAGTGCGCTCTAGTTTTTGAATAATTTTTTCTCATCCGTATTCACAAAAGAAAGTACTACTAATTTGCCCATTGTTGCAGACCTAGATTACCGGTTCATGGAACCTATTGACATTACTATTGATGGTATTGTTGAGCTTATTAATAACTGGAAGGTTTCATCTTCAGCAGGTATTGACAATAATAATTATAAATTACTAAAAAATACAGTATCAGTATCTAGCAAGTTTTTATTTCACACTTGTCATCAATCATTAATGACAGGTCAGATACCCCAAGATTGGAAAACAGCCAAAGTCATACCCATTTTCAAAGACGCTGACAAAAACTTAAATGAGAACTACCGAGTGATATCACTAACGTGCGTATGCTGCAATAAATAGGAACATATTATTGCATCTCATGTTTAACAACATCTAGAATCGAACAACTTCTTTTTTCATAATCAACATGGTTTCATGAGATGTTTGTCGTGCCAAACACCACTGCTTGAATTTACGACAGATTTACATTTTAACATGGACTCAAACCTTCAAACTGACAGCATCTTTCTGGATTTTTCTAAAGCTTTTGACCACGTAGCTCATTGTCACCTGTTTTTGAAGTTATCATCAATAAAACCTAATTCACTAACTCTATCCTGGCTTCGAAATTTTCTGTCTAACAGGCAGCAGTTTACTTTCGCTAACAGCTTCTCCTCGACCCTTTCAGATGTTTCATCCGGTGTACCGCAAGGAAGCGTTCTTGGTCCCTTACTCTTTCTGATATACATTAATGACATACCCAATAACTTACCATCATGCATGAGCATTTTCGCTGATGACTGCATTATCTATCGTTCTATTAACACCTCCGATGACCACATGATCCAAAATGATCTTAACCAAATTATTAATTGGTGTGACACCTGACACATCTAAACTCATCAAAATATAAAGTGATGTCCTTCACCCGCAAACGCACTAACTTGGACTATTTTTACTGTATTAAAAATGTCCCATTATCTTGGACCTCATCATTTAAATATCTAGGCGTGAATCTTTCAGCAAACCTCTCCTGGACTTCTCACATTACTACCATCTGTGCCAGTGCTTCTCGATCACTGGGTTACCTGCGACGTAACCTTCGGAACTCACCTCCACGTATCCGCAAACTGGCATTTCAAAAATTTGTTCGCCCTCGACTTGAGTTCGCCGCTCCAATCTAGTCACCCCGCCAAAATTGCGTAATTACCATGCTGGAATAAATCCAAAATAGAGCCGCACGTTTCATTTCCCGAAATTATGACTACCATTCTAGCTTAACTCAAATAAAGATTCACCTTTCACTTCAGCTGCTAAGTAATCGTCGCGACATAGCCCTTTTGTCATTATTTCATAAATGCGCCCACCACACTAACAAATGTTCCTTACACCTAGAAACGTCATCGCACACGTCCCACAGATTATACAATCATCATAGCTTCACGCGCATCTATGGTAAAACAGAAGCATTTAACTCGTCTGCAATTCCACGTGCCATTCGGCTCTGGAACAACCTCCCCGACAACATAGTTTCGGAAACTGACCATGATAAATGCAAGCACTCACTGAATTCGCTTAACCCATGTTAACCATTAATATCACACTCACTGTTATGTATTATTTTTTTCTACCTTTTTCTTGCAGTGTTATACGTTTGTTACAAACTTATATTGTTCTTTTTTATTGTAATCATATGCAGCTTTATGTAGCTAATATGTTTCTCTGACTTTAGGCTGTGCACTTGGCTGCTGTTTTCATTTGTTATTGTTATCGATTGTATGTACTTGATTGTATGCCCTCCTTACTCAATCCCCATGTAGGGGCCTTGTAAGGTATCTTACAAATGAAGAAAAAAAATTCCAAGTGCGCAGGGGTTGCAGAGAGCAAAGCCATCTTCTTGCTCGCCAGCCATTCTCTTCCTGCCCAGCAGTTGTCAGCACTGACCAGGTGACATTTTCCGGGCCATGGAGGAGCTGTTAGGATCGCCCTGCAGGGGTACTGCTCTGCAAAGCTATTTCAGCCCACTGCACATGCTTCGATCGACCCACGGTGCTGGCGCCTTTCGGAGAACCAGCAAGGACGACAGCTCTCGGAGAATCGGTGACGACAGCAGGGCGGGCCACGTTTGGCACACAACGTATTGTTGGTTGATTTGCCGGGTCTTCGTGGTCTCTCTCGGCAGCAAGAAGAACTTCCCTAACAAAAGGGTGCTTTGCGGTAGGTGGGCCCGAGGATTGGTCCCAGTCTGCTGACACTCGTGGCGACTACAGGAGAAAGGCAGCTCTGGAATTTAGAGGCGCAAGACAAAGGGCAAGCGGCAGCCGCGCTGCGGGGCTCAGCTCGGGGAACCGACGCACCTTTCAAGACTCAAGATAATGGACAAACCAGCGGGTCCACTTCGATGACTGGTCGAACGGTTCTCTCACCTAGGGAACTAGGGACCAATGGACTGTTTATAAGCGGCTGTTGTCGGCTGCTAGTGTGTGCTCGTCAGCGTGCTTGTCAGCATGCTCGTCTGTGTGCTCGTGCTCGTCGATGTGCTCGTCTTTGTACTCGTAAGTTGTGTGCTGTATGCTCGTCTTGCGTGCTCCATTTGGGAGCCATGCTTAGACTGTCGAATGTACAGTCGCCCAAATCTTTAACTGGTGTGCGGGAGCGGCGACTTTTCTGTGCGTCAGCGCCGTTTGACGCGGCGAGGCTGGAAACAGCCTAGTAGACGATGGGCCCAGCTGAGCGCGCTTTGTCCGCATGCGCTTAGCCTCAGACTGTTTCCAGCCTCGCCCCGTCAAACGGCGCTGACGCACGGAAAAGTCGCCGCTCCCGCACACCAGTTAAAGATTTGGGCGACTGTACCTCTTGTTTAAACTGTAAATACCGTAAATAAATCCTGCACGCCTAAGTCCCAACGAAGAGTCAAGGTCCTCCCTACAACTACGACCGCCAACCCTAATAGTGGGCATTCATGCGACCTAATAGGATAATTTCCGCATCATTCTAGAAACCCTTATTATCAGCACTTATGTATTCCACTAACTCTTGATTCTTCTCTGTGCAATTATTTCCGGTCCACAAATACTTCCACACTCCACAGCGCTTCCCACTTACGCGCTGCACCATCTAGCGCCTCTGCGGCGAATTGCGCGCATGGCACGGGTTCGATTCAGCCGAACACTGGAGAAACGTTAGACTTTTTTGTCACTGAAGAGGGCACGTGTGCTGTGGTACATACACAGTTGCTCAAGTCGGCGTCAAAGAGGTTGATCAAAGAGGCGAGGAGAACATTGACCACATATTGTGCGATTGTCCTCAATTTCAAGCCCAAGGACAAACTGGGTGCAACACACCAAGGTAACTAGATAATCATCCTCTGAGTGAACAGACAGTATTAGAGCACAGACCCCACCAATCATCGGCTCAGACGGCGCTGAAGGAACCTTTGTGATTTCTGAGAACATATAGTTTGCCCGAGCGGCTTTGACTAATGTATTTTACGTGCACATCTCTATACACTCTTTCTCTCCCTTCTGTCTCTTCCCCTTGTCCCTTGTCCCGCGTAGGGTAGCCAACCGGACTCTTGACTGGTTCACATCCTTGCCTTCCTTATATCCCTCTCTCTCTATCTCAGACCAAGTAGCACACACCCATTTTTCCACACACCCAGTTCCTTTACGTCTTTGCTCAGCACAGAGTAGCTAGCTGGCACTTACATGGTCTAACTTCCTTGTTTCTCCCTGCATTTTTCTCCTCTCCTCCCAGTGCTCCAAATTGGCATCAAAGAGGTTCAGTGAACCACTGCACATACGTGGTGCCACATATCCAGTGCCACATTACCAGTGTCACATATCCAATACATATTATGAGTGCCGCATACACAGTGACCGAAGTTGGTCCTAGGATTGGTTTCGAACCCCGCTCCCTCAAAACAGCTACCGACACACTACTCATTAGAACATAGACTATACGTACCTAATCAGTAACCCTAGTTGACGGCAAAACCGTTAGATACAAAGATAGACAGAAAGACACCAGACCCGGGATTATTGGTGAAGCACCCTAAGAATGTTAGTCACATTAACAAAAAAGGAAATGAAACTTCACAAAATATGTCCGACGATTACGATACTCATTTATACGAAGTTTTAGCGCAGCTGTATACGTGTTTTAATTTCACGATACAGTGAGGCAAAGGATTTGAGACCGAAATCACTGAACCCACTGGCTGGGGGCCAGTACCATCAGAGCCTTTGCAGAGGGCGGGGCAGTGTGGGAACGCTATCACGTTTAGCCGCATCAGAACCAGCTGTAGAAGAACATGATCAAGACACAAACAATGGTACGAGTGCGAGGGGCAGTGTTGGAATGGTGACATGATGAGTGGCATCGGAGCCAGCTGCGGAAGAAGATGACCAATCCGCGAGCGATATATCGAGGCAAAGAACTTGAGCCCTAAATCAACGCACCTACGGGCAGCAGGCCAATGATGTAAGCGCATTCGCGGTAGGCAGGCTAGCATGGGAACGCTAGCATAATTAGTGCCGTTGGAGCCAGCTGCGGAAGATGACGAGACGAGGACGTGAGCAGTGGCACGAGCGCGAGACCCAGTGTGGGAAATGTTGGCATCACAAGTGGCATCGGAGCCAGCTGTTAAAGAAGACGACGACAAACGCATGTGTAGTGGGACGAGCGCGTTCGCTTAGTTACGCCGAGAGACGTTGATGCTCAACCCAGAAACCATTTATTTGAAAAAAAAGCAATATTCACAAACAGGGACGATCGAAGGCGCATCACCGTCGAATGGGCTAGTATAGCACGTGAAATATGCCCCTGCATAAGCACGCCATCCCTGGCCTTATCATCTTTATTTTTTATATTTTTTGTTTAACACACACACACCCACACACACACACACACACACACACACACACACACACACACATATATATATATATATATATATATATATATATATATATATATATATATATATATATATATATATATATATATATATATATATATATATATATATATATATATATATATAATACACGGAATGGTTCTGGAGGTACGGTGCATAGGTTGTTGTAGAAATGAAGGAGAGGATTTTTAATGGTTTAACGTTTCGTTCGCGGCACGGCCTCCGTCAGAACCAACCTCTGTTCTGATGAAGGGTGCTTTATTTTAACGAAGGCCGTGCCACGGCCGAAAGGCTAAACCATTAAAAATGCTATTTTCGTACGTGTGCTCCTTCATTTCTTCAACTATATATATATATGTTGACACGTGTACTTATCTTTATCGGGCAACCACGTTTCGCAGCCTAACAAATGTAATCGCACAGCGTGGGACGCGCCTGTATGTATCCGAATGTGTGTCTGGAAAGTTATCGATGCTTGTATCCGCTGTCTGTTGTCGCCGAACGTTATGTTATCTGATTTCATCACCTGACGCGAATGGTGTAGAACTTTGTGGAAGGCACGCGGGTCCGAACGATTAGTCTGGAACATTCGATGACTGCTCTATAAAAGCCGACGCGCTTGCCCCGCTGATCAGATTTTCGACGATCGCCGAGCGTGTTCGCCGCTATCGTTGTGCTATAAGTGTAGCCTGTTTTGTGGGCACAGGTTCGCCCAATAAAAGTTAATTTTGTCGTTCACAGTATTGCTACTGTGTTCCTTGACGTCACGACCACGTGACAATATATATATAGGGCCGTGACACCTGTACTTATCTTTATCGGGCGACCATGTCTCTCCGCCTAACAAATGTTACCGCACAGCGCAGGACACGCCTGCATGTAAAAGTAGTTTCTGGAATGTTATCGATGGTTACGTCGACTGTCTTTCACCGCAACTTGTGTAATCTGATTTCATGTATGCGCGACGCGAATAGTGTAGAACTTTGTGGAAGACACGCGGGTCTCAGCGGTTATTCTGGAACATTCGACGACTGATCTATAAAAGCCGACGCGCTTTACCCCCTGATCAGATTTTCGGCGATCGCTGACCATGTTCGCCGCTATCGTTGTGCTATAAGTGTACCCTGTTTTTGTGGGCACAGGTTCGCCCAATAAAAGTTAGTTTTGTTCTTCACAGTATTGGTACTGTGTTCTTCAATGGCACCACCACGTGACAATATATATATATATATATATATATATATATATATATATATATTGTGACGTAGCAGTTGTCACTACGTTTATTCCGACTTGAAGATGCGGCGAACCGATCACGCCCACAGCACGGATCACACTCGAGAGCCAGCCCCACAAGCGATGATGAAGAAGAACCCCATATGAGCCCCACATGATGATGATCATGTACAGATGACATAGAATAGCTTATATCTGGCTACAATATACAAATATAGTGTCGTTCTCCTCTGCTTTTTACAAATCACCTTGCTTGCAAGCACTTGTCTTTGCTTTTTCCTGTCTCCCCAGTCCCGCCTCGCGCTGCACCAGAGTCTGCTACATTATTGGTACCGAAACACAGGGAAGGCCGGCTTTCTTAACACCGATACCGTACCAAGGATGGAGAAGTTGCGCAGGTATCGAGACGTCCTTCGTCTACCCGCCTCATATCCGCCTCATATCCGTGGTGAGCAAGATTCTCCTGCAAAGCACTCAACCCTCACTCGCCAGTCTGCAGGGCATAGTCGATGGCCTTCGCGACAAGGACTCGGCCATTGGCGAACTAGACAAAGAGATAGCCTACCTCCTTGACGGTGAGGAGTTTGACGAAGAAATTAAGGGTGCTATGTATTACGGCGAGAGGATCACTAGCGTTGTCAGCAGGCTTCTGTACGCGCTGAGTACGCGTGCGTAGGCTGATCCTGCCGTCATCGAAGTCAACCACTCAAGACATGCGGGCACTAAAGACAAATCCAGTAATGCCATGGTAGCTGCTAACTCTGAAATCATCTGTGAAGCACTTGCCGGTCACAGTAGGCTGCAAGCACCGGGCCTGCGAGGGGCCTTGCCGACTCTTCAAAGACCCCAATTTAGTGGAGAGAACCGTGAGTGGAAGAAGCTTTGGGAACACTACGAGGCGCCCATTCATACGAACCCCGATCTCACCGGCACTGAAATGTTTGAGTACTTGAAGACGTGCTTGGCCGGTGCTGCTAAGCAGGCCATCGAAGGAATAGGCCCGATTCAAGTGAACTACAATATTTCCGTCAAGGTACTCACCGAACAGTATTATAGAAAGGATATCCTCATCGATGACCATATAGACAGCCTGCTAGCCACTGAACCAAGTGAGTGATCCTCACAAGTATCAAGGCTGTAAGACCTGCATGTATGGGCAGATTTAGTTCGGGATCGGCTGTTCGGATAGCCTTGGTGTGTCGTCTGTAGAGTACGCAGTTATTCTGCACAGAGTGCAGAGGCGGTAATTGCCGGATGGTCTGGCCGTCGTGTACAGTAAGCACACGAATACAGTCATAGGTGTTGCGGCCACTGCAGTGCAATTGAGAGAAGAGCAAGTGAAGAACTTGTGACGTTCGTTCAAGTTGAAGTGGAAAGTAGGGAGGAGAGTCAAGTGCCACGCAAGAAATCAACTTCAGGAAGGTCGTCAGCCAACCGCAAAGTAGTGGACCCCTTGACACCACCTCATACACCGTCCGTCCCAGCACTGGCAGCACGGTCTTCAGCGCCAGGTGTTGCTTCAATACCTAGACAGACTGTCTGTCCCCTCCGGGCCATCACAGGACGCGTGACGCGTGAAAGCCGGGCGACACTATTAGGGAGGAAATGCACCAACGGTTTTCCAGCAAACATGGCTGCTTTAAGTGCGGGACATAAGAGCATATTCAATTCAATTCATCTTTATTCAACAACTGCCAGATGTTGCTCACTCTTGCTTACTCTTGGCGAACAGCAGCGTGGCCTAGGTCTGATAGGTGTTCAAGAAGACACATCTCTGCTCTGTACGGTATTGCGGGGCGACTGCAAATCACTTCCACAGTCCACAATCATCTCCTCCTGTTCAAACTGAAAACCGGCAGGTGGCCAGACAACGAGAACAGCAGGTAACAACAGCTCCTCCAACTTTTGTAGGAATACGATGACACCATCAGCGAGTGCGTTAAGCTGGGCCGTGCGGAGATAATAGTGCCGTTTGAACTCCTTGGACAGACTGTCTACTATCTGCCGCATCATGCAGTAGTCCAACGCAAAGCCGTGATCATAAAGGTCCACGTCGTGTTCGATGCCTCACCGCACGAATACGGCGAACCGTCTTTAAACGACATGCTCGATAAAGACATCAAGCTTGGTCCCAAAATCCTGCAGCTGCTCCTGCAGCTTAGATGCAGAAAGTTCGTTGTCACCACTGACGTCCGTGAGGCCTTCCTCCAGATGTGCAAACAAAGACGCTCTCCGTTTCCTTTGGATCGACCGACAGCCGACATGTTAGCATTCCGTCCCGGCCATCGTCGACTGGCGCATGACCCGGGTGCCTTTCGGAGCGTCTTCTAGCCAGTTCTTGCTACCAGAAACCCTGAAGCACCACTTCGAAACATGGAAGACAACACAACCGGATATTGCAGCCCGCACAGAACGGTCATTTTACGTGGATGACTAAGTAATAGGGTCGTCTTCGGAAGAGGAGGCATTGGAGATTTACCGGGAAGTTAATGCCACTGTTACTTATGCTGGAATGGAACTGACAAACTGGTGCTCGAACTACCGCCTGTTCCAAACGCACTTCTTGAACGACACTTTCTCACTTGAGAATTATATTGAGCAGAGCTCTAAGTCGAAGGTGCTTAGTCTGCTTTGGGACCTCTCGTCCGACGACATAATTATCAGCACGCAATTCGCCTTTCCCTACATTATGACTCAACCATCGACGAAGCAAACCGTTTTACAAGCCTTCGCCAGGCTATTCGACCCATGGGGCTTCGTCGCGCCATTTCACGTAAGAGCTTGACTCCTGTTCCAACGGCTACGGCGACAGCGCATCAATTGGCCCGAACCTTTTCCAGCTGACGCAGAGGACTTCTGGAAGAACTGGGTATCGAAACGGCCTATCCAGTCTACGCTTTTCATTTCAAGCTGCATTTCACTGGCATTATAAGATGATGGAGGCACGACAATACATATGTTCACTGATGGGAGCCCTCTGGCGTCTGGAGTCGCAATGTTTTTACGCCAACCACTAGTCGACGGTAGTTTTAGCGTCTGGCTTCTTATTCGCAAGTCTCGCTTTCAACGATTGATAAATATTTCTCTACCGCGCTTAGAGCTTCTAGCGTGCCTTTGAACGGCGAAATTATGGCATTACATCCTGAAGAAGCCTGATGTCACAGCAGGTGTCGCCTCCTTCTGGACTGTTTTAACTATAGCGGTAGATTGGGTTACTAGCAACGCCTGCTGCTTGGAGACCTTCGTATAAGGAACCGTGCTTGCGAGGTTCAGATTTTGACCAAGGTTACACTTGGGGGCACTCCTTGAGCGCCGACAACCCGGCGTACTTCTTGATGGGCAGAGCAGCAGCAGCGGTTCGAACACGAGAAAGAAGTAGTGGACAGGACAAGGCAACTTACCCTTGTGCTGTTCTGACATTGCATTACCTCAACAGCGAATTAGCATCCGGGTGCACAGCCGCAGTCTTACCGCAAGCAATACGTCCACCGATGCCACTGCTGAAACTCGAAAAATAAAGCTCATTCCCCTGACTTCTCAGAGGAGCCGCCTGGTTTTCGAGGTCTATTTTCAACGCTTCCCGAAACCAGTCATCCTTGTCATGGCCACTGATGCCACTGGAAATAAAACGGGCGGAGCAGTACTGGCTCAACTTGATTGAGAAAACCGCCATCCCAGTCAAGGTCGCCACACGTCACACTGGCTAGCCGTTGTCGTCGGGTTCCAGCGTGCTGACCCTACGGCTTAATATTGACCAAGATGGGCTGCTTAGAGTTGGAGGCCGCTTACAGAAGCTCGATAGGCCAGAAAAACTTAAATACACAATCCCGTTACGTAGTGACCACTGTTTACAGAGCTCTTCGTATCTGCAACACATGTGCGTCTTCTAAATGCCGGAGTTCAGGTTGCGCTTTTGCACCTCCGGTCAAGACTTTGGACCCTAAATGGAAAACCGACCATTAAGAAGGTACTTCAGTTCTGCTTGCCGTGTCACCATCGACACTTGGTTCCAGCGTCTATCTCGGTGGTACCATTACCTAACGCCCGCATAGCAGAAAAGCCACCATTCGAGGTCGTATGAGTAGATTTTCGCGGTTCACTTTACTGCCCATCTACACAATAGTTTGTGAAGTTTTACATTTCCGTTTTCTCCTGTGCTGTCACACGAGCAGCGCACCTAGATATAGCGTCGGACATGACAGCGAGGGCATTCATCACTGCCTTTCGTCTTTTTACATACATGCGTGACATTAAACTACGGTTTATTCTGATAACGCCATGACATTCTGTAGCTCTTCCAAACCACTGCAGTTTCTGCTTACCGAGACCTTCCATGGCCAAACTACTGCTCACCGCATCAGGTGGAAATTGTTGGCCGGTCTACCCCCGTCAAGGGGCGGTTTCTGGGAACGAGTCACCCGGATGATTAATGCGCGTTGAATGCTTGCCTTGGATGAATCAGCCTCATTTACGAAGAACTGTTCACAATGCTGACAGAGGCAGAAGTGATTGTCAACAGCCGCCCTCTAACTCAGCTCTGCGAGGACCCTGAGGATGCAGAAGTGATAACGCCAACGCACTTCTTAGCGTTCGAGGTCCTAGTACGACTGCCAGCAAGAACCACTGGCTGTTTGTCTAGCTCCAACATACATGACTTGCAAAAGCAGCTAAAGCACAAAGACGACCTTCTGCACCGATTGTAGAAAGAATGCAATAAAGAATATTTGCTTCTTCTCCGCTCCGTTCCTCCCTGCCAGTAATTGCCTTCGTCCCTCCTGCGCGTTGGCGACTTGGTTACTGTCAAAGACGACAACATGTACGCGCTGCAGTGGAATCTCGGCAGAGAGCTCGAGGCATATCCAGGCAGGGACCGCATCGAAAAATATTTCAAAATCACCTTCCTAAACGGCCAGCAGGTCTGGAGCGCTGCTGAACGGTTGCATCCTTTGGATGCAAGCGACCACACAGCGGCCCCGGGAGGGCTTTGAGACTACGGTGCGGAAACATTGTTGAGAAACTCCACGCTTCGCACCGATGCCCAGGGAAGACGAGGCCGAAGTGGGCGGCGAGCGGGGCAGCTCGAGAACACGCAATAAAAGCAAAAATGTTTCGATCAGGGCAACGCGGGTGTCGGTCTCTTCTCTGTCGCTACAGGACACAATGCCGGTTACCAGACACCTTCGTTCGCGACAGCTTTGGAACCTGTCTGCTGCTTGATGTAGTACCGAGACACATTTTCCATCTTGTTTTTTTATGCTGTAATAAGTAGTTATTGGTCCATTAATGATGGCACAAAACCTCATTTACTTTAGAGAGCGACAAGTAAATATTTGGAGCCTTGTTTTTCGCTACCAGTCCAGGTATCGGTTTCAGAGAACCAACGAAATGGGATAGTAGGTTTGTAAGCACAGATGGGCACGTGATCGCACAAAACTGACATGCGCGATGACGCCAGCGCGCTAGCCGGCATTCGACCTTCGTGTTCCTAGTGCGCCTGCTACGCCTTCCCGGGCTTTTCACTGTCCTTCCCAATAAATTCGTCGCCGTCTTTGTTTTCTTCATCCAACAGCGACGATTTCCTGCAGGCGAAAATCGCTGCGATATTAGACGTGGCCAACCATTTTAGATTCCTTCTACTACAAAGACCCAACTCGGATATTGGGCCCAGTGGCAGTTATCAATATATTTACGCACAACTGCAGGTAGTGCGAATCGGCGGTTGAAGACGCTTTGGGAATGAAGCCCCCTCTCGTGCAACACACTAGGCACGGTAAATAGTCAGCACAGTACCAGGCTTGTGGGTACGTATAGTCTTGGTGCAATATCATCAGACTGCATTAGCCTTTGCAGACACATATCAGGCACGATCCAAATGAAGCGAGCAAGCTTCGCTGCTTTACGACGGGGTTCATTCTAATTGTCCAGTGGCGCGGGCGAACTCGGTCCACTTTGCCGCTTACCGACGCGGACGCTAGGGTAGGGAATGAGCAATCCACGCAATCTCGATGGTTGAGGTATGGTAGAGGCGTATGGCTCGCTGGTCGTTGGATTGGGGGCCCATGGTCCATGCGATCCGTCCTCAGCCCCTAATAAAACGCCTATATTGGTCAACACAATCAAACTCTGCATATTTATGTTGCTCCATAAGTGTCAATACACTTAGTTATCCCAAAGCCCGAGATATCGATGAGAAAACACGCATGCCGACACGGCCACTTTGTATAGACGATTGCTGGGGCGGCTGCGCTAACTGCTTGCGAGTCTAAATCACGTGAATGATATTGTATTTCGCGCAACATTTGGTAACATCCACACTTTTGAGGTCGCTTTACTTTACGAGTTATTTCACGTTAGAAAGAAATCATAGTCGATTTTTGAGACCAGCGTCTCAAAATTGCCAGCCGTTTGTGTGCAGGAACGAGTACAAGTGGGTGCGAGAGAGAAAATCTGGGGGCTTTTGCTTGAATGTCTGACTTTCCCTGGGTACTACGGTGGCGAATTTCCTTTGCTCGGTTTGTACGCGTTTGTCTCTATAGGCATGCCGGCATTGTGGCAAGTACGTGAGCCGTCAAGAATGAAGACTTTTTCACTCTTGCGGCAGTCGTGCTGAGCCGATCATGTCGGATTATACCTTTGTCACCTTCGAGGACGCTCCATTTTCGAAAATAATGTCATTGATTTTCCCGGGGGTGCACAGGGGCTCAAGTAGAGACCAGGCCTGCCCTCGTGGAGCAATATCTTCGCTCGTGTCAGGCTCTTTGTATGGTGCTCCTCGTGACTTTCAAAAAGTCAAGGAGAGCAATCCCCCATTTGAGATGTGTAAACGTCCTTCACCAAAAACATGTGAAAACATCGGTAGGCGGGAGAGCGCACCTGCTTCCCTTCCGTTCGGCTAGCTCAGCATCTCCCGTCTACCGATATTTTCAATGTTTGTTCCCGAAGGAAGTTTATTTAAATAAAAGTTAAGCACTACAAAATGCCTTTCGAAAGTCACAGAGCGCACCAGCCTGACACGAGAGAAGATACTGCTCCAGGAGGGCGCGCCCGGTCTCTATACGGTCTCTACTGCTACCCCGGGTAAATCAGTGACGTTATTTGGAAGGCAGAGCACCGTAAGGCGCGAGAAAAGTATACTACGGCATGACTGATTTTGCACGAGCGCCGCAGGTGGGAGAAAGTCTTCATTCTTTGCATCCGACGTACTTACCGCAATACCGGCGTGCCTAGGGAAAAGTGCATAGAAAATCAGCAAAGAAACTTCTCCGTAGTACCTAGGCGAAGTCATATTATAAGAAGCTAACAAACACTGACGCCAAGCACACCTTAGAGGAAATCACTTGTGCCTAATAAATGAAATAAAGAAACAATGAATTATTGGAAATGAAAGTAGGTGAAAAAACAACTTGCCGCAGGTGGGGAACGATCCCACAACTTTCCATTGTTTTTTGTCCACATTACGTCCATTGTCCTTGTTTTTTACTTTTTCATCCACATTCACTTCCATTAATATATCGTTTCTCTATTCCATTTATTAAGCAAAAGCATGTTGTACATGGTGTCAGTGTTGGTTAGCTTCTTATGATACGACTAATAAAAATCGAGCCCCTTGGTTAACCCCCTTCCTTCTCGTTTATTACATAACGAGGGTCTCGAATCCGGCAACATTGATACCTTTAGGTAGCATGTGTGGGTTTACTGACTGGTGGCCTTTACCCGAACAGATCACGTTCTCGTGACGCCTGCGACAGAAAAGGATGTTCCACATCCGCCGCCAAGGTCTGTGAGTGGTGGCTCTCGCTAACACTCCCAGGGTTCTACTAGGAAAACATAAATACCCCAGAAAGTGGACAAGAAAACGGTACCGCGGTAGCTCAATTGGTAGAGCATCGCACGCGAAATGCGAAGGCGGCGGGATCGTTCATCACCTGCGGCAAATTGTTTCCTCATCCACTTTTTTTGCATTAATTTTTCGTTTCTTTATTTCATTTATTAAGCCCATGTCATTTTCCCTATGTTGCCCTTGGTGTCAGTATTTGTTGGCTTTTTATGATATTGACACGTGTACTTGCCTATCTTTATCGGGTGACTAAGTTTCACCGCCTAACAAATGTTATCGCACAGCGCAGGACGCGGCCGCCTGTATCGAAAGTTTCTGGAAGGTTATCGATGGTTCCATCCAACGTCTGTCGCTAAACCTCGTGTAATCTGATTTCATGTATGCGCGACGCAACTTATGTACGACTTTGTGGAATACACTTGGGTCCCGGTGATTACTCTACATTATTCGACGACTGATATATTAAAGCCGACGCACTGGACCTGCTGATCCAATTTTCGACGATCGCCGACTGTGTTCGCCGCTATCGTTGTTGTTTAAGTGTAGCCTGCTCTTGAGGGCATAAGTTCGCCAATAAAATGCTAGTTTCATTATTCACAGTTTTGCTGCCTTTCTCACCGTTACTGCTACGTGATATTTGGTGGAGGTGCGGGGTATGTTCATGTAGCGGATGTCCCCGACAAGCTGTAATCCAAGCCCGGACCGCAAAGACAACACCAACGTCTTCCCGGAACATCGAGCAAGCCGCCGGCTACATGAGGAGCCCCCGGAACACTGACTTCTGGCAGAGACGACCAAGAATATTTTCCAAGAAGACCGTCCAGAAACGTCCAAGAGAGCCCCAATGGCAGCCGCAGCGAGCCCAATAGTTCTGCAGCAGTCCAGGGAGCCACCGACGTTCCGGGGTTCCACATTTTAGGACCCGGAAAGCTGGCTGGAGACGTATGAGAGAGCCGCCACGTTTAACACCTAGAACAGCGACGACAAGCTGCGACATCTCAATTTAGCAATGAAAGATGCGGCCAGGACGTGGTTCGAGAATCAAGGAGCCACCTTAAAGACGTGGGACCTGTTTCAAACCGGCTTCCTGCTAACATTCGCAAACGCCGTGTGGAAAGAGCGCGCCCAAGCGCTACTGGAAAACCGAGTACAGCTTCCCAATGAGACTTAAGTGATCTTCGTGGAGGAGATGGCCCATTTTTACCGGCAAGCCGACCCAGAAATGTCGGAGGAGAAAAAAGTCCGCTTCCTAATGCGGGGCGTCAAGCAAGAACTTTTCGCCGGACTGATTCGCCACCCGCCGAAGACCGTAGCTGAGTTTGCTGCAGAGGCATCGACGATCAAGAAAACTCTGGAAATGCGCACCCGGCAACATAATCACCAGGTGCTCACGCCACAGTGCGCCATCCAAGGACTGGGTTCCGACGAACTTCAAGAGTACATCAGGGCCATTGTGCGCGAAGAACTGCGCAAGGTCTTGCCTTCCTCGAAGCCTCAAGTGGCATCGATCACCGACATCGTAAAAGATGAGGTTCAGCGATCGCTTGGAGTTCCGGAGGTGCAACCTCAATTATCGCAGCTCCAGCTAGAAGCGATGAGCTACGCCGCCGTCGCACGCCATCAAGGTCCCCCTCCGCGACCGTGCCAGGTCCCTGTAACGCCACAATTCCATCGTCCGCCGCCGCCAGCACGCCCACCCGTCGCCCAGCGCACCAACGAGAGGAAGACGGACATTTGGCGAGCCCCCAACAACCACCCGCTCTGTTATCACTGCGGAGAAGCCGGCCATGTGCATCGCCGATGCCCAAACCGCGACTTGGCAATGAGAGCGTTCGCCGTCAACGCACCGCGTCCACAGCTTGGGGAGCGCCCACAATACATCGCCGATTACCTAGCTACCACTGAGTAGAACTCTCGACAACCGTCCCGTTCACAGTCATTAGGTCGCTACCTGTCGCCGCAACAACGACCATACACTGGCCCAGCCCGGCGCCGGTGCGTCAGCCCCAATCCGGAAAAAAAGGAGCAACCGTTGCAGGTGCGCTTGCTGTACGTCGAACTGACGAAGATCCTCCGCCGCCGATGATGACGCCGAAGACACTGCCTCGGCGACATAACGACACGCCTCCGTCCCAACGAAGTATGTAAGCAAAGAATACGCCGACGAAACACGACCAGACGACACCACGTACCAACCACAGGTCGACGCGACGCAGCCGTGATCGGATGCAAAGATTTAATTGGAACGCAAGACAAAGAACCACCGACCTCGACGTGCTTCTTGACGACCATACAGTCACCGCCTTAGTAGACACATCATCATCATCATCATCATCATCATCATCATCCTATTTACGCCCAAAGCAGTTCAAAGGCCTCTCCCATACTTCCCCAACTACCCCGGTCACGTACAAATTGTGGCCATGTTGTCCCTGCAACCTTCTTAATCTCATCCACCCATCTTACTTTCGCCGCCCACTGCTACGCTTCCCTTCCCTTGGAATTCAGCTCATAACCCTTAATTTCCATCGGTTATCTTCCCTCCTCATTACATGTCCTGCCCAATCCCAATTAGGTTTCTTGATTTCAACTAAGATGTCGTTAACTCCCGTTTGTTCCTTCACCCAATTTCCTCTTTTCTTATCCCTTAACGTTACACCCATCATTCTTCTCTCCATAGCTCATTGCATCGTCCTTAATTTGAGTAGAACCTTTTTCGTCAGCCTCCAGGTTTCTGCCTCGTACATGAGTACTGGTAAGACAGCGGTTATACCCTTTTCTCTTGAGAGATAATGGCAGCCTGCTGTTCATGATCTGAGAATGCCTGCCAAACGCACCACAGCCCATTCTTTTTCTTCTGGTTATTTCACTCACATGATCCGGAGGCGCGGTCACTACCTGCCCTAAGTAGATGTATTCCCTTACGACTTCTAGTGCCTCGTTACCTATCGTAAACTCCTGTTCCCTTCCCAGACTGTTAAACATTACTTTAGTTTTCTGCAGTATAATTTTTAGGTTCACGCTTCTGCTTTGTCTCTCTAGGTGAGTGAGCATGCATTGCAATTGGTCCCCTGAGTTACTAACCAAGGCAATATCATCAGTGAATTGGAAGTTACTAAGGTATTCTCCATTAACACTTATCCCCAATTCTTCCCAATCCAGGTCTCTGAATACCTCCTCTAAACACGCTGTGAATAGCATTGGAGAGATCGTATCTCGCTGCCTGACGCCTTTGTTTATTGGGATTTTGTTGCTTTATCTATGGAGGACTATGGTGGCTGTGGAGCCGCCGTAGATATCTTTCCGTATTTTTACATACGGCTCCTCTGCACCCTGATTCCGTAATGCATCCATGACTGCTGAGGTTTCGGGTGAATCAAACCCTTTCTCGTAATCAATGAAAACTATAGATAAAGGTTGGTTATATTACGCACATTTCTGTATAACCTGAGTGATAGTGTGAATATGGTCTATTGTTGAGTAGCCCTTACGGAATCCTGCCTGGTCCTTTGGATGACAGAAGTCTAAGATGTTCCTGATTCTATTTGCGATGGCCTTAGTAATACTTTGTAGGCAACAAACAGTAAGCTGATCCGTCTATAATGTTGCATGTCCTTGGCAAACCCTTTCTTATGGATTAGGATTAAGTTAGCGTTCTTCCAAGATTCCGGTAATTTCGAAGTCATGAGGCATTGCGTATACAGGGTGGCCAGTTTTTCTAGAACAATCTGCCCACCATCCTTCAGCAAATCTGATGTTACCTGAGCCTTTCCCCTTTGCATAGCTCCCAATGATATTGCACTTCTTCCAGTGTTACTCGTGGAATTTCAAATTCCTCTTGACTATTCTCTCTTCCATTATTGTCGTGGGTGCCACTGGTACTGCATACATCTCTATAGAACTCCTCAGCCAGTTGAACTATCTCATCCTTATTAGTAATGATATTGCCGGCTTTGTCTCTTAACGCATACATGTGATTCTTGCCTATTCCTAGTTTCTTCTTCACTGCTTTTCGCCTTCCTCCATTCCCTAGAGCATGTTCGTTTCTATCCATAATATACTTCCGTATATCAGCTGTCTTACGCTTGTTGATTTACTTGGAAAGTTCTGCCAGTTCTATTCTAGCTGTAGGTTTAGAGGCTTTCATACATTAGCGTTTCTTCATGAGATATTTTGTCTCCTGCGATAGCTTACTGGCATCCTGTGTAAAGGAGTTATCACCGATTTCTATTGCACACTACTTAATGATGCCCATAAAATTGAAGACATAGGACCCATTACTCCGTCATGAGTGAACCCATCGCCGCCCAGTTGAAGACAGTTAAGACTGCATGGGAAGGTCTTCAAATTCGGACCACTGGAGGACACATCATCACGCCGACTGGAATCTGCAGGGCGAGAATTACCATTCATGAGCGGACTTACCCTGCCACATTCGTTATCCTCCAATAGTGCTGACGAGACATCATGCTCAGCAAGGACTTCCTGAACCAACACGGCGCACTTATCGACCTGAAGTCGAAGTTGATAAAGCTGTCGGAAGATCGAGTGATACCGCCGGAGAGCTCTCGTAGCCACCATGCCTTGAGCATGCTCGAAAGTCAAGTCAGCATCTCGCTCGCTCCAGCATTGTCATTTCCGTCGGCACCAGAACATAAAAGGCGTTCTCGAGAGTGTCCACCATCTATTGCTAGACAGTGAAATTTGTGTCGCAAGAGGGATCGCTTGACAGCATGGAGGAAAAACGAACGTTTTGCTGTCCAACTTCAGGCAGCAGTTCAACCACGCCAACAAAGGCACGACAATCGCGTACATCGAGGAAATTGTGGAAACCAGTAATGCGTTTGTCCTCTTGGATTTTGCCGCATCTACCCTGACGACCATAGTTGCCGAACCAGACTTCGACATAAATCCAAGTCTCGCCATGAGTAAGCAGCAAGAGATCAAGAGTCTTCTCCGACGAAACAAAGAGTGTTTTCCGACGTCATCGAGAACTCGACAAACACCAATCGCAAAGTTTTGCATAATAGCTGACGAGTGCACTCGACCACTCCGCGAGAGCCGTTACCGAGTTTCGACGCGAGTAGGTGACGCTCTTAGGCAACAATCGACGAAATGTGGCGCGACGGCATCATCCAGCTGTCGAAAAGCCCATTGGCATCTCCTGTGGTCTTGGTGAAGAAAAAGGACGGAAGACTCCATTTCTGCGTCGATTATCTTCGGCGGAACAAGTTTGCGAAGAAGGACGTATACTCCCTCCCACGGATAGACAACGCACTGAATCGGTTCTGCAACACTTACTTACTTCAAATACTTCTCATCGATGGACCTCAAGTCTGGCTACTGGCAAATAGAAGTCGACGAGAGAGATCATGAAAAGACAGCCTTCATCATGCCATGAGGTCTATACGAGTTCAATGTCATGTCATTCGGACTGTTCTCGCTGCCTGGAACGTTCCAGCGCGTCATGGACACGGTGTTAGCAGGATTGAAGTGACAAATGTGTCTTGTTTACTTTGATGACGACGTCGTCTTCGACGGAAATTTTGACGACCACCTTAGACGGCTTGCAACTGTATTAGAGGCCATCAAGTCATCAGGGCTCTCCCTGAAGCCGGAAAAGTGCGACTTCGTTTACGATGAGCTTCTGTTCCTAGACCATGTCATCAGCAAATCTGGAGTCTGCCCCGACCCGCAAAAGACAGCTGCCATAGAAAAGTTCCTGCAGCCCATCGACAAGAAGGCATTGCGCAGATTCCTTGGCATGTGTGCGTACTATAGGCGCTTAGTCAATAACTCTTCACGCATTGCGGAGCCGCTAACATACCTGTGATAATATGGTACGCGCAAGTAGAAAAAATTAACATGTGAAGGCAGTGCGCCGTGCGGTCCTGAAGAGGACACCGACTCTTGGCAAATACCCGTGAGTGGGTACCTGCGAAAACACCCTCATCATCATCATCGACACCTAGTTGTGAGTGTTGACGATGGCGCCTCTAAAAGCGTCGCACGAGAAAGTGTGGCCCGTGGCGTGAGCTGTGCGCGAGGGCGGGCGTTCGAGGGCAAAATAGCTTCCTAGCTGGGAGTCCGGCCTATAGGAGCTATCGCCGCCCGCGTCACCATGTCGGCACCTGAATCAACGCTGTCACCACCTGAGAGGCTACCTCGCCCAGTTCTTCCGCTGGCCAACTGGTCCGGGAGGGCTGCCGGTCCTGAGCCTGGCAGAACGAGCGTTCGGGTGAGCGGCCGCAGGGCTTCCCCGCCAACTGTGGACCTCACCCGGTGGCTGCTGCTCTGTGATCCCTAGCGCAAGCCCCGACAGCTGGAAACCGGTCACGTGGAGGCTCCGGGACATCGAATGGGGCACAGGGCCACCTGAGCTCCACGAGGTGGTCCAACCCTGCAGTTCGACCCTTCTGTCTTACCCGGCTGTCTGACGCTGCTGTCCGACACTGCTTTCCGGCACCGGTTCAGTGACGTCTCCGACATGGCGACACGTGCTTCGGCCTGAACTTTAGGCAGAGAACATTCTGCCAATCCATATATCTGTGTATCTGCATGTCTTCCGGAAAATATCTTGGGGAACTGTCGCATGTGTGTGCCGTTTCAATCTGTTAGTACGCCCAATACAAGTTTGATGTATGTTTGTGCTTGTGCCTGCTGCTTCTGTCTCTTTCTTGAGTGATCCTCTAACCAATGACATCGTAACATCTACCCAAATGTGATGTCGAGTTCAAGTGGGGAACTCCGTAGGCCGGCGCATTTCAAGAGCTCAAACGACGCATGCAGTCGCCACCGGTACTTTCACACTACGACGAGGACGCCGATACCAAAATCCACATTGACGCCAGTAGCCTAGGCCTCGGTGCCGTCCTTGTCCAGAGGACAGTGGACTTCAACAAGTGATATCTTATGCTGGCCGGTCGCTGTAAAAAGAGGAAGGCAATTATTCTATGACTGAAAAGGAATGCCTCACCATCATTTGGGCTACAGAAAAATTCCGCCCTTACCCATATGGCAGGCCATTCAAAGAGTCAGCGACCATCATGGGTTGTGTTGGCTAGCTAACTTAAAGGACTCTTCAGGACGGCAAGAATATGGCGTCACGGTAATCTACAAGTCCGGATGTAAATACTCTGACGCCGACTGCTTATCACGCACCCCCATCGATCCCCCACCGCAAGATGGCGACGCCTTCCTTGGAATAATAAGCGCGCAAGATTTCACTAAACAGCAACGAGCGGACCCGAAACTAAACGGCATCGTGGAATATTTGGACGAGAACACTAACGTGTTCTGTAGGGCATTTAAGCGCGGATTTTCTTCGTTCACGCTACAAAACAACCTGCTCGTAAAGTTTTTTTAAAACAGGGTTGAAGTGCCTCAGACAGGCTGGCCAACGTTTCGATAGGTGGACCTATCTTCGTCAAAGGCGGCCTCGTCATCCTCGGCGTGTTAGTTTTAAAGGGTTAGTGTAGTGACGTCACGTGCGGGTGTTGTCGCTGGCGGCTGGTTTTAAAGAGAGAGATTACAAGAGGGAACAGGCGTTCTCGTCCGACGTCTGTGAGCCTCATTCTCAAGACGAAGGGACAAGAGTGTGAGAGTGGGCACGCGGGGAGGAAAGAAAGGAAATAGAAGCGGACAAAAGGGGGGAAAAAAGGAGAAAAAAAAAAGAGCAGGGGGAGCCAGGGCCGTGCCAAGACACAACAAAGGGGGGGGGGGGGTGAAAGAAAAAGAAAGAGAAAAATGAAATCTTTAAGAAATACGGGGGCTTGGGAGCGTGTTGGGGATGCGAAGGGTTAGGAGGTATTCTGGGGAGTCGTTGGCGGCATGTTTTTGAGGCATTAGAACGGCCGGTCAAGCAATAGGTCGAGTAATTTTGAAATAGTTAAGGTGGCGACGCGGAGTCTGGGGTGCAATGTGCGGGGTAACTGAAAGGCAGCGGCATGGTCTTTCAAGGGGCACTGCCCCACGCGCTTAACGTAGGTGTCGTTACGGCGGCATCCAGAAGGCGATACTCCGGGTTGAGGCGCCGAAAAAGGCGTATTGACTTCGGAATGTGTTGTCGAGGGGGTTTCAAAAAAAAAAAAGACTAAAAAAAAAGAGGGGGCAGGGGGAAGGGGGGGGGCGAAATCGGTATAGGAAACAGGAGGGTGGCGCGTGCAGAAGCGGGCGCGGGCAAGTGTACATGGAAGAAGGGGATCGTTCACTTGGTGTAGACGTAAAATCCTGAAAGAGTACATTTAAATTGAGTAGTAGGCATTCCTCCGAAATGAAAGAGTAGGTGAGGTTAAGAATTAAAGTTGGCTGGTGGCCTAATGTGTTTTGTGTATTGGTTGATGATATGAGAGTTTCAGATTTAAGTTACAGCTTTTAAAGATTCTAAGTTGCCGCGTGCCAAATTAATTCCTGTCGGGTGTAGGCAATTAAACTTGTGTATGAGGTATGATTCCGTGTACTTCCTTTCACGAGGGGAACGGAAATTTGTTTGTAGTATATAGAGCCTTGCTTTGTCAAACATATGTCCATGTTCATTAAAGTGGCTGGCTACTGCTTTGGGTAAATTGTGTTTTGTGTCCGCGCGGTGACCATTGAGTCTTGTATTGATTTGTTGTCCGGTCTCACCTATGTATTGTTTGCTACAAGCGGCGCATTCTAGACAGTAGACTACATTGCTTGATGTGCAGGTGAAAGCCGAAGTTACCTTGTGTGTGTAATTCGACGCTGTACTTTTTACTGTAGTAGTGGATTGAATGTGTTTGCATGTAGAGCACCTGGGGCGACCACAGGGATTGGTTCCCAACTTCTTCTTTTTCTGTAGTTTGGCGTGCACAAGAACATCTTTAAAATTAGTGTTGCGTCTGTAGGCTACTCTGGGAGGGTCGGGGAAAATCTTCTTAAGTTTCTGGTTGCTGGTGAGAATCGGGTAGTATTTACTTAGGATGTTATTCACGTTTGGGAGTGCGTTTGAGAATTTAGTAGTAAGAAGAGGCGTTGTTGTTCTTGTGATCTTCGGGCGGGGCTTGAGGACCTCGGCTCGATCAAGTTTGGTTGCAGCGATGTAAGCTGTTTGAAGGTCACTGTTTGGGTGGTTCCTGTTTGATAGCGTTTCTTTAAGGTGATCGAGTCTATCTATGTAGTCTTGGTTTTCAACGCAAATGCGACGTAGTCGTGTGGCTTGGCCTTTAAAGATGCCTTGTTTGCAATGTCTGGGATGGTGGCTGGTATATTCTAGGTACTGTTGTTTGTCGAAAGGCTTCCTATACAGCGTTGTCTTTAGTTCACCATTGTCAATGTATATTGTTGTGTCCAGAAAGTTTATGCGCTCAGTTGAGGATTCTGATGTGAATTTTATTGTTGGGTGAACAGAATTTAGAAAGGATATATATTTATCTAGACTGTCTTGGCCATGTCCCCAGATTATGAGTATGTCGTCTATGTATCGTAGGTATGTGTGGGGCTTGGTAGTGTAGCGCGATAGGAAATTTGTTTCTAGAATCCCCATAAATATGTTCGCGTAGGTTGGTGCAAAAGGCGTACCCATGCTTGTACCATGTATCTGTAGGTAGTAACTCTCTTCAAATTCGAAGTAGTTATGTGTGAGAACAACACTCTACTGAAGTTTACCTGTCTCTCCTTGAATTAGTTCTCACACATAACTACTTCGAATTTGAAGAGAGTTACTACCTACAGATACATGGTACAAGCATGGGTACGCCTTTTGCACCAACCTACGCGAACATATTTATGGGGATTCTAGAAACAAATTTCCTATCGCGCTACACTACCAAGCCCCACACATACCTACGATACATAGACGACATACTCATAATCTGGGGACATGGCCAAGACAGTCTAGATAAATATATATCCTTTCTAAATTCTGTTCACCCAACAATAAAATTCACATCAGAATCCTCAACTGAGCGCATAAACTTTCTGGACACAACAATATACATTGACAATGGTGAACTAAAGACAACGCTGTATAGGAAGCCTTTCGACAAACAACAGTACCTAGAATATACCAGCCACCATCCCAGACATTGCAAACAAGGCATCTTTAAAGGCCAAGCCACACGACTACGTCGCATTTGCGTTGAAAACCAAGACTACATAGATAGACTCGATCACCTTAAAGAAACGCTATCAAACAGGAACCACCCAAACAGTGACCTTCAAACAGCTTACATCGCTGCAACCAAACTTGATCGAGCCGAGGTCCTCAAGCCCCGCCCGAAGATCACAAGAACAACAACGCCTCTTCTTACTACTAAATTCTCAAACGCACTCCCAAACGTGAATAACATCCTAAGTAAATACTACCCGATTCTCACCAGCAACCAGAAACTTAAGAAGATTTTCCCCGACCCTCCCAGAGTAGCCTACAGACGCAACACTAATTTTAAAGATGTTCTTGTGCACGCCAAACTACAGAAAAAGAAGAAGTTGGGAACCAATCCCTGTGGTCGCCCCAGGTGCTCTACATGCAAACACATTCAATCCACTACTACAGTAAAAAGTACAGCGTCGAATTACACACACAAGGTAACTTCGGCTTTCACCTGCACATCAAGCAATGTAGTCTACTGTCTAGAATGCGCCGCTTGTAGCAAACAATACATAGGTGAGACCGGACAACAAATCAATACAAGACTCAATGGTCACCGCGCGGACACAAAACACAATTTACCCAAAGCAGTAGCCAGCCACTTTAATGAACATGGACATATGTTTGACAAAGCAAGGCTCTATATACTACAAACAAATTTCCGTTCCCCTCGTGAAAGGAAGTACACGGAATCATACCTCATACACAAGTTTAATTGCCTACACCCGACAGGAATTAATTTGGCACGCGGCAACTTAGAATCTTTAAAAGCTGTAACTTAAATCTGAAACTCTCATATCATCAACCAATACACAAAACACATTAGGCCACCAGCCAACTTTAATTCTTAACCTCACCTACTCTTTCATTTCGGAGGAATGCCTACTACTCAATTTAAATGTACTCTTTCAGGATTTTACGTCTACACCAAGTGAACGATCCCCTTCTTCCATGTACACTTGCCCGCGCCCGCTTCTGCACGCGCCACCCTCCTGTTTCCTATACCGATTTCGCCCCCCCCCCTTCCCCCTGCCCCCTCTTTTTTTTTAGTCTTTTTTTTTTTGAAACCCCCTCGACAACACATTCCGAAGTCAATACGCCTTTTTCGGCGCCTCAACCCGGAGTATCGCCTTCTGGATGCCGCCGTAACGACACCTACGTTAAGCGCGTGGGGCAGTGCCCCTTGAAAGACCATGCCGCTGCCTTTCAGTTACCCCGCACATTGCACCGCAGACTCCGCGTCGCCACCTTAACTATTTCAAAATTACTCGACCTATTGCTTGACCGGCCGTTCTAATGCCTCAAAAACATGCCGCCAACGACTCCCCAGAATACCTCCTAACCCTTCGCATCCCCAACACGCTCCCAAGCCCCCGTATTTCTTAAAGATTTCATTTTTCTCTTTCTTTTTCTTTCACCCCCCCCCCCCTTTGTTGTGTCTTGGCACGGCCCTGGCTCCCCCTGCTCTTTTTTTTTTCTCCTTTTTTCCCCCCTTTTGTCCGCTTCTATTTCCTTTCTTTCCTCCCCGCGTGCCCACTCTCACACTCTTGTCCCTTCGTCTTGAGAATGAGGCTCACAGACGTCGGACGAGAACGCCTGTTCCCTCTTGTAATCTCTCTCTTTAAAACCAGCCGCCAGCGACAACACCCGCACGTGACGTCACTACACTAACCCTTTAAAACTAACACGCCGAGGATGACGAGGCCGCCTTTGACGAAGATAGGTCCACCTATCGAAACGTTGGCCAGCCTGTCTGAGGCACTTCAACCCTGTTTTAAAAAAGTTTATACCACAGTGTGCCATTCCATCTGCCAGCCCCTTTCTTGTTTTTGCTCGTAAAGAAGGACTTCTCACCAGTCCGCGCCGACTACCTTCTTGTTGTTCCGTGAGCGCTGCGTCCAGAAGTACTGCACAGCCTACATGAAGATCGAACTGCTGGGCACCTTGGATTCTCCCGAATTTTTTGTCGAATCCTGCTGCGAGATGGTGCCCCAGAAGTCCTCATCACCGACAGAGGAACGGGCTTTACAGCAGAGCTGACCTAAGCCATGCTGCAATACAGCCACACAAGCCGCACGAGGACAAGTGTCTACCACCGAGAGACAAAAGGTCTTACGGAGTGCCTGAATAAGAACCTCGCCGACATGCTAGCAATCTACGTCGACGTCGGGCACAAGGCGTGGGACATGGTCCTGCCGTACGTAACCTTTGCTTACAACACGGTGGTGCAAGAAACAACACATATCACGCCATTCAAGCTGGTCTACGGCAGGAACCCGACGACGACTCTCGACGCTATGCTGCCGCACGTCACCGACGAAGCGAGTCGACGTCGCTACCTATCTCTAGAGCGCCGAAGAAGCCCGAAAGCTCACCCTTCTACGGATCAAGAACCAGCAGCGCGCCGACAGCCGACACTAGAACCTCCGACGACGCTTCGTCGAGTATCAGCTTGGCCACCGTGTTTGTGTTTGGACCCCGATACACCGACGAGGACTCAGGGATGGTGATGATGATGATAGCAACTTTATTGTACTGCCGGATAAGGAGGTCCCTACTCCCCTTCCCCGGCACACAGGCCTTGGGGACGGGGGCCGGAACCTCCGCGATTAGAAGCAAGCAAAGAGGTCTTGACTCTTCGCGGCTTCTTCCGCCAGGCGGATGGCGTGTTGCTGTGGAGTAGGGTCCTCGCTCCGCAGCAGGGCTTCCCAGGCCTCTCTACAATTTATGTTTGCTTTAGCCCCTGGTGAGCTAGCGCATTCCCAGATTATGTGATCGAGGGTCCCTCTCGCCCCACAGCGTTTGCACTTATCGGTTTCTCTGTCATGCATAACATGGTATGCCCAGACCGGGTTTATGAAGTTCCCAGCTTGCAGGCGCCGCCATGGGAGTGCCTCTCTATTGTTTAAACTTTTATCCGGTGGTGGCACCAGTCTCCTGCGTAGCCGATAATTTTCGACAATCTCCGTATAATTTTGCAGACGCTCGTCCATGTTCCGGCAGTCGGGCGGTTCCACAGCCACCCGGAAGTAGAGAGCTCGGGCTAACTCGTGGGCCGCCTCGTTACCAGGAACGGACGTGTGTGCAGGGATCCAAATTAGGCTAATTTTTCTGTTCATCCGTCTACTGGCCAGACCCTTGCCGCTTCCGGCGAGATCCTGCCCTTTCCAAAATTCCAGATGGCCGTTTTGCTATCGCAAATTATGAAATTTGCTTCCGTTCCCACGCAAGCGAGCGCTATCGCAACTTCTTCAGCCGTTTCCGAGTTGCGGCTTCTAATGGTGGCGGCCGATACGGGGGCACCTCGGCCGTCGACCACCGAGGCGACCGCCGCACCCGACTTGCCACTTGCTGCGTCCACGTACGCAACCGACTTGCTGTTCATTGAATCAAAGCGTTTGATTAGTGCTTCTGCTCTTTTTTCCCTCCTCTCCGTGTTGAATATGGGATGCATGTTACGAGGGAGGGGGGGAATAATTATATTTTCTCGGTAGTCCAGCGGGATGTTTGTCTTGCCTCGTAGTCCCCTGTCTGTTTGCAGGCCTACCATATCGAGGATAGCTCTGCCCGTGGTCGTTCGGCTTAATCTTTCAAGCTGCGAAATTCTGACAGCCTCCGCTATTTCGTCCCAGGTATTGTGCACTCCCATAGAGATGAGCTTTTCTGTGGAGGTTGTAATTGGTAAGCCTAAGGCCCTCTTTATGCACCGTCGAATTAGCGAGCCGAGTTTCCTCCTCTCCTCTGACCTGATGTTTAAGAAAGGCGTGGCATAGCACACGCGGCTTATTACGTATGCTTGGGTTAGTTTAAGCAAGCTTCTTTCCTTCAGCCCTCGTCCTTTCAGCGCGACCCTTCTAAATATGCCAAGTGCTTGCGTGGCAAAGCCCTCTAGATTTTTTATTGTCCCATCATTATATCCGTTTTCCTGTATGAAAAGTAGGATTCTGATTTGGTTAACCTTTGGGACTGGTTTCGCCTCTATTTTAATGTCAAATTCCCAGCTACGCTTGCACCGGATCGACTTTCGGTTGTAGACGAATAACTCCGATTTTTGCGGTGAGCACGACAGACCTCTACCGGCAGCATAGGGCACGACAGTATCCGCCACCACCTGCAGGCGCTCCTCGATGCTCGCATCGCTCCCGTGGTTGGTCCAGAGGGTGCTGTCATCCGCATAAATGCTGAAATTTAGCCCTTGTATGTTTCTCAGAGCTTCGGGGAGACCCCTCATCGCCACGTTGAAGAGGAACGGGGAAAGAACCGAGCCCTGCGGCGTGCCCCTGCTTCCCAATTTCAGTGTTGGAGATTCATTATCTTGGAACTTCATGCAGGCAGTTCTGTCTGACAGAAAGTCCTTTAGATAGTCGAATGTTCGCACGCCTACCCCGATTTCTTGGAGACCGCGGAGTATCGCTTCGTGTTTAACATTATCAAAAGCCTTTGTCAAGTCCAGGCCGAGGATTACCTTGGCGTCTCTAGAACATGAGTCGATTATGTCATGTTTTAGTCGGAGCATCACGTCCTGCGTACACAAGCCCGGTCGGAAGCCGATGATCTCGTGCGGCCACAGGTCGTTCTGCTCCATAAAGTGCGTCAGTCTGGTCTGGACTACGCGCTCCATCAATTTCCCCATGCATGAAGTTAGGGAAATGGGTCTTAGATGTTCTAGTTTAAGCGGTTTGTCCGGCTTTGGAATTAGGATCACGTTTGCCATCTTCCACTGGCATGGCAGGTGGCCTTTAGTCCAAATTTCTTGCATGTACTCCGTCAGAGCGCTGATGGAGGCATCGTCCAGATTTCTTAGAATTTTGTTTGTTATCCCGTCAGGGCCCGGGACTGATTTGGTTTTTAGTCCCAATATTGCTGCCCTAACCTCCGCCTCCGTGATGGGTGCGTCGAGCTCCTCATTGGGAGCTCCGTCGTATTCCGGGAGGGGGGTGCTATGCGGATCGCCAATGTAGATGGTGATCAGTTTGTCCATAAATTCCGCGTCTGTACCCTCATACGCGTGCCTGTCTTTTGATAATCTAATTCCCGATAGGGTTTTCGAACTGGTCGGATCTAATAGGTGTCTCAGCAGACCTCACGTTTTGGAAAGGCTCATGCCCCTCTCCATCTCGTCGCATCTGCTGCACCAATTCTGTTCGCATAATTTGATCGCGTAATTTTCAATTTCTTTGTTATGTCTAGCAATCCGCCTTCTAAGATTACGGTTCTATTTTTGCTTCTTTAGACTGCGCTTCATACCGCGTTTTGCCTCCAACATATGAAGCAGTTTGCTATCGAGTATTTCCGGGGCATCGTCCCCTTCAATCGTCTTGGTTGCCTCTTCAACGTGACGTGCGATGACCTCCGTCCATTTCTCTATGTTTGTGATTTTCCCTATGGCAGCTTTCTCTCGTTTCTCCCTAAATAATCCCCATTCAGTGATCCTCGGTTGACGCACACGACGCGTCTTCACCCCTTTTTTAAGGATCGAGGCCAGAATGAAATGATCACTTCCGAAATTGAGCTCCCAGTTTTTCCACTTCAGATCTGTCATATTTTTTGAGAAGGTCAGGTCAGGGGAGGTGTCTGCGCACACGCTGTTACCCACCCTGGTCGGACAGCTAGGGTCCGTGTGTAGGGTGAGTCCTAGCTCGTGCGCGTCCTCCCATAGCTGCCTACCTTTTGGATCTTGTTTAGCGTAACCCCATTCCGGATGCGCTGCATTAAAGTCACCTACTATTACTAAGGGATTAATCCCGGCTGCCTGAATAGCCTTGCGGAAGAGGGCCCTGAATCGCACCTTTCTCTGCTGTGGAGTGCTTTACAAGTTTAATAGGAACACGCTCGGTTCCTCTTTTCGTCCCGTAATAATTTCCAGGAGCACTGCCTCAATGTCTCTCGAGTTGATTTCGTGCGCGATTGCCGCAATATTCCTCTTAATGAACGTAGTGACGCGAGATTTCTCACCCCTGTCACTTGAAAAAGCTTGGTATCCCGAAAGTTGTGCTGCTTTGCCCGTCTCCTGCAGGGCTACAGCTAGCGGTTTCTCATTTAATAGCGTCAAGTGCTGTTGCACTAACGCTCGCTTGCGTTGGAAGCCGCGACAGTTCCACTGCCAGATTAAAGACTCACTTTCCGCGCCTCTGGCCATGTTGGAGGTGGTCGAGTTGTTCCTCTGCTTTTAGTTGCCATTCTCCGATGGCTACTAATTCTGCCCTTTGCTTTTGTACTTCACCCGTAAGGGCTTGGATCTGGCTTTGAGTCTGCTGTACTGCTCCCATAATTTGGGTCATGAAAGAATCAAATTTAGCTTCCATTTTGGCTTCTAATCTTTTCTCTAGTGCCACCAACAGATCAACGTCTTCCCCTTTGCGTTTCATTGGGGGTGGTCTAGCCGATTCGATAATCATATTTTCCTCCTCCGGTGCCGCAGGCTGCATGGGAGTCGCAGCCATAGGGACCGGGTGGGTTGGTTTCGATACCAATTTTGGTTGCGTGTTGTGGGTGGAGGGGGACCCCGTACACGCTTGTGATTTTGGTCTATGCAACTCTTGAGTGAGCTTATTAATGATCTCTTTAAGCTCCCCAACCTCTTTCCGTAATTTATCGATCTCCTCATCTTTCTTATCTTTTGCCTGGGAAACCCCACTGCCAAAGCTTACATTGTTTCGGTCCCTACTCTGCTTCCGCTTCTTAGTCCATGGGTTCGCCGGGTCCCTGGAGCTTCATCTCCCCCTTTGTCTGGATCCGGAGCGGCCCCTGGTGCGGGACCGCGAACGGCCACGCTGCTGGTGCCCTCCGGTGGTCTCCTCCAGCCTCGGAAAGGAGTCGGTTCTGGCACGAAAGTCCTCGTTTCCGCGCCTGACCTTGGAACGACCCCTGGGATTCACCTCGGCAGTCGCTCCGGCTTGCTGCTGCTTTTGAAGTTGCCGCTGCTGTAGCATGTTGGTCTTCCGTTCCCACTGCCTCTTCTTCACCTCGTAAGGAACACGGTAGAGTTCTCTACATTTTCTGTCACCGAGCGGGTGTCCTTTCCCGCACAGTTCGCACTTGGGTTCACATAAATGGTCTTGTTGTGGTTGCTCCATGCCACAGCCACGACACTTCACATTCGCGGGGTCCGGGCAGACATCCTCGCGGTGTCCGAGCCGCCCGCAGGCGTTACAAACTTCGTACTTCTTGCGGTAGATTACGCAGCGTTGCGCCACGGGCGTAAGTCTCACCCACCGCGGAACCTCTTTGTCTTCGAACAGTATTAGAACTGTCCTCGACGTTCTTCCGAGTCGTCGTACTCCCAGGACCGGGGGATTCCCGTAGATTTGCAGCCTTTTCAAGATCTCTGCGTCGGAGAAGGACAAAGGGACTTAGACTACGTAGTCATTTCAATTTTTTCCCCTTCGAACACGAGGAGCTTCAAGTCCGCGTATTTTCGCTTCCTTTCCGCGCTGACGGTGGCGACGAGAATGGAATGCTGCTTCACATTCATCAAGATGGCGTCCTCTCCGACAGCGTCTGGACTGACGCCAGCCGCCTTAAGTATTACGTCTGCCAAATACGCACTTCCGTATTTCATTAGACGTACGAGACCACCATGCGGCCTCATGACTACTTTCTCGGCGCCATCCGGAAGTCGGGCAAATTGCCTTTCAACCGACTTAGCCGCCATCTTCCTACCTGCGAGCTTCTCGGCGGCTCGCTGCCGTTCCATATGGCGTGCCTCGTTGTTCACTAGGGGGGCCGCTTTTCCTTTCTTCTTTCTTATGTACCATTGCCCCGGCACGTTCAATTCTTCCGGATCGATCTCCGTACCTTCTACGGTCTCCATCATAGTCTTCGAGCTGCGCCTCCGCCGCCGCCGCCGCCGGTGGCTTCTCGTCGATATATCGAGCCTTAGGCTTAGCTCGCCATGCAGCGCGTAGAACGCTTCAAAGTCTCGATATCGTGGGAAAACGAGGGCCCACCTTGGAAACATTGATATCCTCGGTGTCCGTTCGTCGAGTGCTGTTGATTCCAGCTAGAAACCAAAACCGTCGAATCCAACTTGTGCTCGAGCGGCCGTTGTCGACGGAGCCCATCGAACGCACGTCTGCTCGAGCGATCGTCGTCGTCTTCTTCCCGAGGACTCAGTGAGAAACTATAGTGACGCTATTTCGGACCCTACAAGGTCATCCAACGTATTGGCGCACTGGACTATGAGGTCGTGCCAGACTCCATTTCACATTCACAGCGGCGCCACGCTAAATCAGAAGTGGTCCACGTGGTGCGTCTTAAACGCTATTACGCACGCTGACGAACTTCCTTATTTTGTTGTTTCTTTGCTACGGGTGTTTTTTTTTATTACTTTCGTTTGTTTGCAGCATCGGGTAGTTGCTTTTTAAGAGGGGGGTGTCGACACGTGTACTTGCCTATCTTTATCGGGCGAGCACGTTTCACCGCCTAACAAATGTTATCACACATTGCAGGACGCGCCTGCATGTATCGGACGAATCTGGGAGGTTATTGATGGTTCCATCTGATGTCTGTCACCGAACCTTGTGTAATCTGATTGCATGTACGCGCGACGCGAATAGCGTAGACCTTTGTGGAAGGCATGCGGGTTCCAGTGACTCCTCTGGAACATTCGACGACTGATGTATAAAAGCCGACGCGCTTGACCCACTGATCAGATTTTCCACGATCGCCGAGTGTGTTCGCCGCTATCGTTGTTCTTTGAGTGTAGCCTGCTTTTGAGGGCACAAGTTCGCACAATAAAACGCTAGTTTCGTTGATCGCAGTTTTGCTGCCTTATTCACCGTCACTGCTACGCGACAATATGACTAATAAAAATCGGGCCCCTCGGTTAACCCCCTTTCTTCTCGTCCAGGCAAAGTCACAGAATCAAAGAGCAAAGCTCCAATATTTCTTTCTCTCGCACCCGCTTGTGCTCGCGCCTGCCTACAAACGGACGATGTTTCCAGAAATGAGACACTCGTTTCGACCAGGGAGAAAAAAAAAAAACACCGTGATGGTAGCAGCGGCGAGGAACGTGCTCGCCGGCCTCGCCCCGCCGGTTCTGCTGCGTGACCATAAACTACACGCTAGCGGCGGCTGTCACTGGCTGCGGCCGTCCAACCGGCGCAGCAGTTAGAAGCATGGTAGAAAGTGGAAACTCGTGACGGAGCATTTTTTCGGTCGCTTGCAGACCTACCCTATTGTAAAATTAAATTATGGGATATTATTTGCGAAAACCCCGATCTGATTTTGAGGCATGCCGTAGTGAGGTGCTCCGGAAATTTGGACCACCTGGAGTTCTTTAACGTGCACCTAAATCTATGTACACGGGTGCTTCCGCATTTCGCCCCCGTTTAAATGTGGCCACCATGGCCGGGATTCAATCCCGCGACCTCGCGCTCAGCAGCCCAACACCGCACCCACTAAGCAACCGCGGCGGGTAACATACCCTACTGAAGTCACCGTCGCGAAATGCTGCAACTCTGCGGTCGGTTGAGAGCACCTAGTTCAAAATTGATTTAATATCTTTTCCAAGCTATATTTGCCATCGATATTTTGCAGACGTGTGTGCGTCTACGTAAATCGATCTCACAAGTTAACTGGGCTTCAAAATATTGTTTCAGTACTCCTTTCAGCGGCGAGCCGCGTCTGCCTAACGTGAGGTGGTTCGGTGCGATGCCTCACTCACATAAGACAGAGTCGATTGCGTTACACGCTTCAACTTTCACTAACATCGGCGTGCGCGTTTGTCATGCCTGCCTTGTGCGCCTATTCCGAAACCTCCGCAGCAGACGGAACCAAAGCGAGCCGACGAGAATACGCCGGTTGCATGTCACGTGAGTAGGGCCTGCTACTTCTCAATATTTTTTATGACTGGGCTTCAGAATTGTCACGTCACGCTTCTTCCGACTGTAGTCCACCCTTCATGGGCGTCCACGTACCAACAACAAAGGCTCTATTCTAGACATGCTGCCATTTTTTTGGAAACGTGACGTAGGCGCGCTGCTTACAAAATGGCGCTAATGCCCCTGTTTTGCTATCGTAGAGTGACGTAACCATGTCGTTTTGCGTATGAAACTGAAATGAAGGCCCTGAACCTAACGTTCTTGATGAAGCAAAGCAGTTTTCCTTCCCAGTAAAAATAAAGCGGCTAGCTCAAGGCCTACGATTATTCCGTCGAAAATTATTTTCACTTCTGTGGTCTGCTGCGTACAAGCCGTCGTCTGCGTCATTAGCTAGGACCTGTGTCTCCGGGAAGCAGAATTATTCATTGTATATCGGTGCCAACGCGCTTGTTTACTAAGTTCAGACAGCATACGCGACCTACCTGTGGTAATAAGCGCACGTTCTAGGCCGTGTTATCGCTATCTCCTGAAACGCAAGTGGTTCAGTCTGACTCGGCTGGCTAAAAATTTGCCGAATATCACCGATTGCGTTGCGCTGGCCTGAAGTATCCGCTTGCGCGACGCAAGCACCCGGGCTGCCATCTCTTGTTGACTTCACTGCTTACTCTAACGTCCTTCTTGTGTTTGCGTTCACGCACGCAATACAAAATGTCTTGAAGGGACACAGAAAATAACGTGCCACAAATGTGCTTGCGTCTAACGTATGTACGTACATAAGGCGACAAATGTTATCCTAAAGCTGTTCAATGTTTTCCTTGCAGAAAACGGAGGTGTGGGTGAACACATCCGCATTGCGAAAGTGCTGAATCCTCGCTTGGGCAAAATGATCCCACGTTATCTTGTCTACGAGAGAATAACAGACATTATCCACTGGGCGTGTTGAAATCGTTCAGCGTCATGGTTCGAGTTAGTCCATCTCACCGCCATCATCAGGGGGCAGAAGATGATCCAGCACGTCTGCATATAGTAGCTGGGTTGTCGGCCCAGCATAAACTGCACATCGAACGCGAACCGTCGCAGACCTGCGGAGAATTAAAGGAGGGTAAATGCTACTGAAGTCGCAGCTGCAGGGGGCATCAGGCCATTTTATTCTAGTAGACAAGTGCTTGTCGCTCTCTGTGCAGCGAGAAGCCCGAGTTTGTCACTGCCAAGGTCTGCTATGGGTAGAATTTAGACAGCAAGATCAGTCAACTTTTCATTGATTGTCGAAACACTTTACCGGTAAAAAAATTCGTCAGCCTGTTATGTTAGTAACACACAAAATTTTAAAGATTCGCTGCCCTGTGGCGAAGTGAGGATTACTGTATTCACAGTGCCGCGCAATTCCGGTATAAAAGAATAAGTAGTGATTTAGCGGTAAATGCGAGAAAACTGCGATATAATTACGCGACGCCTCTGTCCCACATTTATTAAATATTATGACGCTGGTCCGTCTGAGACCACCATCAGCTGCATTATATGTCGTATGTACCTCTACGACCTAACCGGCTTCCCACACTTTACAGGCATTTTTTGTACTTTTACATTGTAATGCTAATGCCATGCCAATCCTAGATTACCCAATTCTGGCTCCGCCAACGCACTGTTTCCAAGCTAAACAGTCGACAGCAGCCCTCGGAGGTTTTACGAACCCGGCTGCAGCAAATAATTTTTTTTCTCAGTACACCATTTATCATGCTTCAAATATAGGACTATTTTCAAGGAAGAGGAACTTGCCACTGCTTCCGGACCGATCTAGCCTGCCCACACCTTGCTTTATTTCACTTGGAATTTTCCATCGTCGCGAGCATTCCTAATTCCTTTCAATTGTACATTCAAAATGCCGCTCTTCATCCATTACAAAGTAGTTAACAGAACTTCTGGCTCAATCATCTTCATCATCATCATCATCATTATCAGCCTGGTTACGCCAAGTGCACGGCAAAGGCCTCCCCCATACTTCTCCAACTACCCTAGTCATTTACTAGTTGTACCCATGTTGTCCCTGCAACCTTTTAATTCTCATCCGCCCACCTTACTTTCTGTCGCCCCCTGCTACGCTTTGCTTCCCTTGGAATCCAGTCCGTAACCCTTTTTGACCATCGGTTATCTTCCCTCCACATTACATGTCCTGCCCATGCCCATTTCTTTTTTTTATTTAAACTGAGACGTCATTAGCTCGCGTTTGTTCCCTCACCCAATCTGCTCTTATCCCTTAACGTTACAACCATCGTTCTTCTTTCCATAGCTCGTTGCGTCGCCCTCAATTTCAGTAGAACCCTTTTCGTAAGCCTCCAGGTTCCTGACCCGTACGTGAGTACTGGTAAGACAAAGCTGTTATACACTTTTCTCTTGAGGGATAATGGCAACCTGCTGTTCATGATCTGGGAATGCCTGCCAAACGCACCACAGCCCATTCTTATTCTTCTGATTATTCACTCTCATGATCCGGAGGCGAGGTCACTATACCTGCCCTAAGATTTATTCTCTTACAAATTCCAGTGCCTCGCTACCTATCCTCAACTGCTGTCCTCTTCTCAGGCTGTTAAACATTAGTTTTCTGCAGATTATTTCTTAGATCCACGCTTCAGCTTTGCCACTCTATCTGAGTGAGCATGCATTGCAATTGGTCCCTTGAGTTACTAAGCAAGCCAATATCATCAGCGAATCGCAAGTTACTGAGGTATTCTCCATTAACTGTTATCCTCAATTCTTCCCAATAGAAGTCTCTGAATACCTCCTGTAAACACGCTATGAATAGCATTAGAGAAATCGTATCTCCCTGCCTGACGCCTTTCTTTATTGGGATTTTGTTGCTTTCTTATGGAGGACTACGGTGGCTGTGGAGCCGCTATAGATATCTTTCAGTATTTTTCTGTACATTCAGAGGTGCGGTGGTGGCCTAGAGGTGGAACATCCGCCTCGCGTGCAAGAGGATGCAGCAGGACCATGGTTCGAATCCCGGTGCTGCGCAATTTTACACCAGATTAATAAAAAATCCGCGTGTTGTTAAAATTACATAGACAGGCCTGGAGTGTGGCCCGATCCCGGTGACAAGAACCGGTAACGCACGCCCACAGCAGAGCAGGATTGGCCACCCTGAAGCAGTACTTGGCCGAAACCTCCTATATGAACACAGCTATCAAACCCCGGCCCTCAGTCCTCAGCTGCTGCGAAGCAACTGACCACAGCGGCGGTGAGACCTGCAACGTAGCAGAGTGTGCTAAGAATTCCTGGATCCGAAAACGCCGCCATTGGAATCTCAACTTGGCAACATTTAACGCTAGAACGTCATCTAGTAAGGTGAATCTAGCAGTGCTATTGGAGGAATTAGAGGGCAGTAAATGAGATATAACAGGGCTCAGTGAGGTTAGGAGGACAACAGAAGCACATACAGTGCTAAGAAACGGGCGCGTCCTGTGCTGCCGGGAGCTAGCGCAGACACGAGAGCTAGGTGTCGGATTTCTGATTAATGAGGGTATAGCTTGTAACACACAGGAATTATATAGAATTAACGAGAGGGTGGCAGGTCTTGTTGTGAAATGTTATAACAGGCACAAATTGAAGGTCGTACAGGTTTGCGCCCCTACATCCAGTCATGATGACAAGCAAGTCGAAAGCTTCTATGAAGACGTGGAATCGGCGATGGGTAAAGTCAAAACAAAATACAATATACTGATGGGCGACTTCAATGCCAGGGCCGGCAGGAAGTAGGCTGGAGACAAGTCAGTGGGCGAATATGGCATAGGTCCTAGGAATAGCAGAGGAAAGTCATTAGTAGAATTTGCAGAACAGAATAATATGCGGATATTGAATACTTTCTTCCGCAAGCCAGATAGCCGAAAGTGGACGTGGAAGAGTCCCAATGGCGAGACTAGAAATGAGATAGACCATATACTTTGTGCTGACCCTGGCATCATACAAGATGTGGACGTGCTCAGCAAGGTGCGCTGCAGTGACCATATAATGGTAAGCACTTGAATGAGCCCAGACCTGAGGAGGGAACGGAAGAAACTGGTACATAACAAGCCGATCAATGAGGTAGTGGTAAGATGGAAAATAGAGGAATTCCGGATCAAGCTACACAACAGGTATTCGGCCTTGCCTCAGGAAGATGACCTTAGTGTTGTAGATATGAACGACAATCTTATGGGCATCATTAAGGAATATGCAATAGAAGTCGGTGGCAACTCGGTTAAACAGGATGCCAGTAAGCTATCACAGCAGACGAAAGATCTGATCAAGAAATGCCATTGTATGAGAGCCTCTAACCCTATAGCTAGAAAATAACTGGCAGAACTTTCGAAGTTAATCAACAAGCGTAAGACACCTGACATAAGGAAGTATATTATGGATAGAATTGAACATGCTCTCAGGAACGGAGGAAGACTAAAAGCAGTGAAGAAGAAACTAGGAATAGGAAAAAATCAGATGTATGCGTTAAGAGACAAAGCCGGCAATATCATTACTAATGTGGATGAGATCTAGGGTGGTTGCTTGGGCTAGTTGGTAATTCATGATCAAAAATAACGTACAGCGCGAAGGACAAGGACAGTGATAGACGACATACACAGCGCTGATTTCCAACAATATTTAATTGCGTTGCCACATCGTGCGTATATATACAAGAAGAGGCATGGGCAGAAAATGTACGAAAGTCACATGGGGTGTGCTAACAGCAAGTCATTCAACTAAGAACATGGTGACCTAAAAAATAAAAAAAATTAAGCACTACGATTGCTATCTGTTTAGATACGCGACTTCACCAAGGGTCAGCGCGATGGAGGGCGCACTTACGCAAATACTACCAAGTTTTCTGATGAAATCGGCTTCCACAATTTTCCGGGTGAGCTGCGAGCTGTGACTTGCGAAAACTTCAGTATCTTCAAAGAATGGCACGCAGCCACAGTCCCGACAATGGATGCCCAAGTGGCCTTGTACAGTGCTGCGGACGTTGTTACAATGCTCTCTTAGTCGATCGTCTAAGCACCTGCCCGTCTGTCCTACATATTTACTGCCGGAAGACAGGGGAATTTGGTAGACTACATTCGTTGTGCACGTCACAAACTGTTTTCTGTGCCCGACAGAAAAACAACTCTGATGTGATTTAGGCGCGTTTACATGCTTACAGAGCCTTGCCAATTATTCCGGGGCTTTGAAAACAACTGCGATTCCTGCACGCTGCCCAATGTTCTGTAACCTATGGGATACATCATGCACGTATGGCAGCACCGCAAACCTGCGTCTTTCAGCCCGCTGGTTCCCTGATTGAGCGTGATCATCGCGTTTTGTGCGCCTCAGAAGCTGTTCCGCTAAGGCTGAAATTAAGGCCAAAGGGTAACCAGCCCAAAAAAGGCCCTCAACTTGAGCAGCAAGACTATGTTGCATCTTGTGTGGTCACGATTTATTGAGGCTGTTAACGAGACATAACGTTATAATACCTCGTTTAACGAGTTTTGAGTGTGCCACTCAAAAAAAAAACGCCAAAAAGAAAACGCCACTAAAAAAATAAGAAGCCACTCTTCCCTTTAACTCCGCACACTCAAAACTCGTTAAACGAGGTATTATAAAGTTATGTCTCGTTAACAGCCTCAATAAATCGTGCCCACACGAGATGCAACATAGTCTTGCTGGTCAGGTTGATCGCCTTTCTTGGGCTGGTTAACCTTTGGCCTTAATTTCAGCCATAACAGAACAGCTTCTGAGGCGCACAAAACACGATGATCACGCTCAATCAGGGAACCAGCGGGCTGAAAGACGCAGGTTTGCAGTGCTGCCATATGTGCATGATGTATCCCATAGGTTAAACAAAATTGGGCAGCGTGTAGGAATCGCAGTTGTTTTCTCAGCCCCGGAAAAATTGGCAAGGCTCTGTAAGTGTGTAAACGCGCCTAAATCGCATCAGAGTTGTTGTTCTGTCGGGCACAGAAAACGGTTTGTGACGTGCACAACTAATTTAGTCTACCAAATTCCCCTGTCTTGCGGCAGTAAATATGTAGGACAGGTGCTTAAACGATCCACTAAGAGAGCATTGTAACAACGTCCGCAGCACTGTAGAAGGCCACTTGGGCATCCATTGCCGGGACTGCGGCGGCGTGCCATTCTTTGAAGATAATGAAGTTTTAGCATGACACAGCTCGCAGCTCACTCGGGAAATTGTGGAAGCCGATTTCATCAGAAAACTTGGTAGTATTTGCGTTAGTGCGCCCTCAGTCGCGCTGACCCCTGGTGAAGTCGCGTATCTAAACAGATAGAAATCGTTATGCTTAATTTTTTTATTTTTTAGGTGACCATGTTCTTAGTTCGATGACTTGCTGTTAGAACACCCCATGTGACTGTCGTACATTTTCTGCGCATGCCTCTTCTTGTATGTATACACAGGATGTGGCAACGCAATAAAATATTGTTGGAAGTCAGCGCTGTGTATGTCGTCTATCACTGTACTTGTCCTTCACGCTGTACATTATTTTTGGATGAGATAATTCAAGTGGCTGAGCAGTTCTATAGAGTTTATACAATACCATGGACACCTACGACAATAATAGAAGAGAGAATAGTCTAGACAAATATGAAATCCCACAAGTAACGCCGGCAGAAGTAAAGAAAGCCTTGGGAACTGTGCAAAGGGGGAAGGCAGCTGCGGACGATCAGATAACAGCAGATTTGTTGAAGGATTCTGGGCAGATTGTTGTAGAAAAACAGGCCACCCTGTATACGCAACGCCTCATTACTTCGAACACACCGGAATCTTGAAAGAACGCTAACATATTCCTAATCCATAAGAAAGGGGACGCCAAAGACTTGAAAAATTATAGACCGATGAGCTTACTGCCCCTTACCTACAAAGTATTTACTATAGTAATTGCAAATAGAATCAGGAACACCTTATAGTTCCGTCAACCAAAGGACAAGGCAGGATTCCGTAAAGGCTACTCAACAATAGACCATATTCACACGATCAATCAGGTGATATAGAAATGTGCGGAATATGACCAACCCTTATATATAGCTTTCATTGATTACGAGAAAGCGTTCGATTCAGCCGAAACATCAGCAGTCATGGAGGCATTACGGAATCAGGCTGTAGACGAGCCGTATGTAAAAATACTGAAACATAGCGGCTCCACCGTCACCGTAGTCCTCCATAAAGAAAGCAACAAATCCCTACAAAGAAAGGCGACAGGCAGGGTGATACAATCTCTCCAATGCTATTCGCAGCATGCTTACAGGAGGTATTCAGAGAGCTGGATTGGGAAGAATTGGGGATAATAGTTAATGGAGAATACCTTACTGACTTGCGATTCGCTGATGATATTTCCTTGCTTAGTAACTCAGGAGACCAACTGCAATGCATGTCCACTGACCTGGAGAGGCAAAGCCGAAGGGTGGGTCTAAAAATTTATCTGCAGAAAACTAAAGTAATGTTTAACAGTCTCGGAATAGAACAGCAGTTTACGATAGGTAGCGAGGCACTGGAAGTGGTAAGGGTATACATTTACTTAGGACAGGTAGTGACTGCGGATCCGAATCATTAGACTAAAATAATCAGAAGAATAAGAATGGGCTGGGGTGCGTTTGGTTGGCATTCTGAGATCATGAACAGCAGGCTGCCATTATCCCTCAAGAGAATAGTTTAGAACAGCTGTGTCTTTAGAACGTGTGTCTTACCAGTACTCACGTACGGGGCAGAAATCTGGAGGCTTACGAAAAGGGTTCTACTTAAATTGAGGACGACGCCACGAGCCATGGAAAGAAGAATGACAGGTGTAACGTTAAGAGAAAAGTAGAAAGCAGATTGGGTGAGGAAACAAACGCGAGTTAGTAACATCTTAGTTGAAATCAAGAAAAATAAATGGACATGGGCAGGACATGTAATGATGAGGGAAGGTAACCTATGGTCATTAAGTGTTACGCACTGGATTCCAAGGGAAGGGAAGCGTAGCAGGGGGCGGCAGTAAGTTAGGTGGGTGGATGAGATTAAGAAGTTTGCAGGGACAACATGGCCGCAATTAGTAAATGACCGGGGTAGATGGAGAAGATTGGGAGAGGCCTTTGCCCTGCAGTGGCCGTAACCAGGCTGCTGCTGCTGCTGCTGCTGCTGCTGCTGCTGATGATGATGATGATGATGATGGTGATGATGATCACGGTGGCTGTGGAGCCGCTATAGATATCTTTCAGTATTGTTATGTACGGCTCGTCTACACCCTGATTGCCGAATGCCTCCATGACTGCTCAAGTTTCGACTGAGTCAAACGTTTTCTCGTAATCAATGAAAGCTGTATATAAGGGTTGCTTGTATTCCGCACATTTCTCTATGACCTGATTTATAGTATGAGTATGGTCTATTGTTGAGTAGCCTTTCCGGAATCCTGCCTGGTGCTTTGGTTGACACAAGTCAATGGTATTGCTGATTCTATTTGCGGTTACCTTAGTAAATACTTTGTAGGCAACGGACAGTAAGCTGATCAGTCTATACTTTTTCAATCTTTGGTGTCCCCTTTCTTATGGATTAGGATTATGTTAGCGTTCTTCGAAGATTCCGGTACGCTCGAGGCCATGAGGCATTGCGTATACAGGGTGACCAGTTATTTTACAACAATCTGCCCACCATCCTTCAACAAATCTGCTGTTACCTGATCCTCCCCAGCTGCCTTCCCCCTTAGCGTAGCTCCCAAGGCTTTCTTTACTTCTTCCGGCGTTACTTCTGCGATTTCAAATTCCACTAGATTATTTTCTCTTCCATTGTCGTTGTAGGTGCCACTGGTACTGTACAAATCTCTATAGAACTCCTCAGCCACTTGAATTCTCTCATCCATATCCATAGTAATGATATTGCCGGCTTTGTCTCTTAACGCGTACATCTGATTCTTGCCTATTCCTAGTTTTTTTCTGCACTGCTTTTAGGCTTCCTCCGTTCCTGAGAGCATGTTCAATTCTATCCATATTATACTTCCTTATGTCAAGTGTCTTACTGGCAGAACTTCGAAAGTTCTGCCAGTTCTATTCTAGCTGTAGGGTTAGAGAGTTTCATACATTGGCGTTGCTTGATCAGATCTTTCATCTCATGCGATAGCTTACTGGTATCCTGTCTAACGGAGTTACCACCGGCTTCTATTGCACGCTCCCTAATGATACCCATAATTTTTTCGTTCAATCCTTCAACACTAAGGTCCTCTTCCTGAGTTAAGGCAGCATACCTGTTCTGTAGCCTGATTCGGTATCCCTCTATTTTTCCTTTCACCGCTAACTCATTGATCTGCTTCATCATTATCATCATCAGTCTGGTTACGCATACTGCAGGGCAAATGCCTCTCCCATGCTTCTCCAACTACCCCGGTTCTGTACTAACTGTGGCCATGCTGTCCCTGCCAACTTCTTAATCTCATCCGCCCACCTAACTTTCTGCCGCCGCCTGCTACGCTGCCCTTCATTGGAATCCTGTCCGTAACCCTTAATGACCATCGGTTATCTTCCCTCCTCAGTACATGTCTTGCCTATGCCCATTTTTTTCTTGATTTCAACTAAGATGTCATGAACTCGCGTTTGTTCCCTCACCAAATCTCTTCGGCTTCTTAGGTACCAGTTGCTTCAGTTCCCGCCTCAAGTCTAGGCTAATTCGAGCTCTTACCATCCTATGGTCACTGCAGCGCACCTTGCCGAGCACGTCCACATCTTGTACGATGCCAGGGTTAGCGCAAAGTATACAGTCTAATTCATTTCTTGTCTCGCCATTTGAGCTCCTCCGCATCCACTTTCAGCTATCTCGCTTGCGGAAGAAGGTGTTCATTATCAGCATACTATTATGCTCTGCAAACTCTACTCATAACTCTCCCCTGCTATTCCTAGAACCTATGCCATATTCCCCCACTTACTTGTCTCCAGCCTGCTTCTTGCCTACGCTGGCATTGAAGTCGCCCAGCAGTATAATGTATTTTGTTTTGACTTTGCCCGACGCCGATTCCACTGGCTCAATCAATTCCCATCAATTCCTTCTCTAGCGACGAGCCTAGGCTCGCCATTTAGAGAAGGTTGTACTAGAAGGAGTACACACCAGGACAGCTGCAGCTTGAACATAACACCGGAATCGGTGTGATCACTGTCTTACAATATAAGAATCGCGGTGTCTAGAGCACGGAGTAACATAAATCTTTCATCATGCGTGACCATTTCTATTTCGCTAAAATGTGCTGGATTTCAATAAACTCCTTTCTCTAGTTACCCACAAATGCGTTTGATGTGGGTTTGGTGATGCTAATAGTAGAACACACCACTGCGTAGACACCGAGGTTCCAACGTTAGCCGTGTTGCGTATATTTTGTGAGTTCAGAACTAATTATTTCGGAAGCACAGTAGATGTACCTCGACAGTCTCTCGCGAAACAAATACGGCCAAAACTTGTAATTAACGACTACAAAAGCGCTGCCGTCCCACAAAAAAAACTGCCTGCGTGAAAACAAGACTGCCGTCTCACCGTATAAGTACATGACGAAGACAATCTCGATGAGCGGTATGAATTCGCTGATGACAGCGTGGATGGTGTGGTCCTCGAGGAGCTTGACGATGTAACTGCCACCCTGAGTGACCGTCGGGAAGCCGGACACGAACATACCAATGCACGCAAAGAAGGCCACTTTGTTGATGTTGTTGTTGGAGCGGACATGTGGGAAAAGGTCCTCGGCGCACGCTATCACAGTGCACACGTTGAAGATCTGCGTAAAGCACGTGGTAATTCAAGACAAGCTATACGCACAAACACCGACATGAGTCGAACAGTATCATCTGCAACCTATTTCTTCCTTTGTTACACAGAAAGAGGAATGCGCCGTGACAGAGGAGCTTGCTCCTGTTCCAGTTTGCTCCTGCGGACATGCAAGTACACTTACATTCGGTTCAGGTCGTTGCGAATACATCCTGTGCACATTCAGTTCATGACATACTTTCAACATGCGTATTGCACACAAAGTTCATGCAGACGAACCTACGCTATTATACGACGAATTTTAAATGCAAAACAAAACAATAGGTGCACCTATATGCGGCAACAAATTTCTTTTCTTATCAATTAATGGTATAGAGTATCAAAATTCTTCTTAGATATTGCTCCTTCCACAACATTATTTAATAACCGGGATAACTTATAATTTACGCATCGCCGTCCGTACTTTGGTCGGGTGAATGGTGGTGCTCTGTGTTGTTTGTGTACGAATACCGTAATGGAGAAGCGGGTGCGTTAAGAATGTGAAGCCTATTGCACTTAATATGCAAAACTTACTTGTTATATCTTGCTCTCTAAGGACAATCAGTAATTTTTAAAGAGGTTGTATCTCGGCAGTGTTATGCCAATAGCGCGAAGAAGCAAGTGCAGTACAAAACGGTGCAAATTATACACTCGTTCCTTTGTCTCCATTTTTCGCCATGACGAGTGTATTCTAACTATCCCGAATTCATAAACTGATAAATGCCGAAAGCTGAAGCAGCGGAATTAGAAAAATATAAATGGTACACTATCCATGCGCTACCTAGCTTGAGCTTCGCATGGACCGCATGGACCATAATTCAAAATAGAAAATCAGAATTTTCTACTCACAACTGTACTGCTTTCCTTAATTTTGAAACGTTTTGTGCGTCAAAGTATGCTTAACACTACTGCATCGTAAAACTGCAATACTGTTACGAATATTACAGTTGTAATACAAGAGCCATCCTTCCACAAAAAATAATATAATACAATTTTGCCAGCATGAGATTTCAGAAAATAAACGATAACAATGAGATTATAGAAGGACAGCCGCGTCAGTTACATCTTGGTGCTAGCGACAAAAAAGAAATAAACCATTTCCACGCATTCTAGTTGCGTCATCGTCATGGCCCCAACAGCCACTTATTTAGCATCCCGGTTGGCAAAAAAGTACACGCATAAAAAGGGAAGAGAGCATTTTAAACGTTGCCCGTAATGTTCCCTGAAACTGTGCGGACAAGTTTTGTCGATGCCTAGAGTAGAGAGAGAAAAAAAATTTATTTACAGAAAGGCAGAGAGGTCGGCCTGAGCTATAACTTGCTCTGGCCTACTACACTACACTGGGGAAAAGGGGCGGGGAGGGAAAGGGCTGATGAATGATGATGGTATAAGGAAGAGATGCGTATATACAAATTCACATAGTTGTGGCATCTCTAAAGCCCTGCGTCCAGCCCAGTGGCTTGGAGAAAAGTTATTTAATTTTTTAATTTATTGTGATTCATTTTAATTTTAATTTTTAATTTTATTTATTTCTTTTTCTTCCTGTTACTCCCACTGTAGGATTTTTGAGGCGGAATCGAACAAAAAGGTTAGAGGAACCCTAAACGGCTTGTAGATGCCTAGAGTACAGCTACAGCAAAGCGTTTGCACCGCAATTTGTGCGAAGTGTCTCATATTCAGAGAGCTACAGACGATTACAAGTTACCCTCCTATGCTGCGAAACATTCAAGCCTCGTGGCCACTCGTGAAGCAAATCTTCGCGATAGCCTCCTCCTAAGCAAAGAAAGCAACGATTAACGTACGTAGACCTTGAGTGTTCAGCACAACTGTTATCGGGTAAGTTATCGGGTAAGCAATAACTCGCACACTCCCTCTTAACGCGCTACACAAATGCTGTCACATTCTTTAGACATATTTCCTCGAACTGAAGCTGCAACTGCTTAACGCACTTTCTGATCGCCTTCGCCTTTTTTGTTTGCGTAACTTTAGTTTGTGCATGGTCAGCGATGCTTGCTATTAGTACGACTCATACCAGTAGCTCATGGGTTTGGGTGTTAGGCACCAATTACCCGACATCATAGTGTTGCGCTGAATGAAATTGGTAAGGCTATATCCACAGTAACTATCTACACAGGAATCAAGGCAGCCCGTACACCAGGATGGCAGAGAAATAAAATTTGCCGGCACCCTATTTGTTCATTCCCCCTTAACCATGTCTCGCATCGGGACGTTCACATTTTTAATTTAATTTCTTTTTGTTCCCATTACTCCTACTCTAGGATTTTTGAGACGAAATCGAACAAAAAGGTTAGAGGGACCATAAAACGGCTTGTACAAGCTTTGTATACGCCTAGGGTACACTGCAGCTACAGCGACACATTCGCGCCACAATTTAAGCGACGCGTCTTATTTTAGGAGAGCTACGAACGATTAGAAATGACCCTCCTTGTTAGCCAGGCTTTTTCTGCTCAACATGTTCGCCTAGTGATTGGGGCTAAGCTCTACCTTAACTAGCTCTGTCCTACTGGCATCATATTGTCAGCTCGCGTCACTTGGTCAGGGGTCGCTGAAAACTCTGCGGAGTGGCGTGCTGCGATCGGTAGTGGTGCACATTTTCGAAACCACACTATAAATAGCACGCTTTACGCGGAGCGCTAAAATGCATCATTTAACGATCAGAGGCGCCAATTGTAACGACTCAATAATTTTTTTTTAATTGGCAAATTTGTTTCAGGGTCCGTTTAAGGGGACCTTTAGGACCTTTTGCGCTACATAGGGAGACTTTTCCAAAGGCAAAGTGTCGTGAGAAGCTGTAATGAAGGGGAGACGGGGCCGACGCTACCGTGGAAATATTACGCTATCTTTGCTGCTAGTCTGACTATTCCCTGCGGTACATCATTGTTGCACATGAAACAGCCAGCCAAGCCGCAAGTCCTCGCATGCTTTCAGGCTTTACACGTTTCCGTGCGACTTTTGACGCCACCTCTTCGGATGCTGGAGCAACTCACCATTGCATCAACTGACACCAGGAAAAGAGCGCAGAAGAATATCCCCGACCAGAGACGGGGCAGGGACATTGACTTCACGACCTCGGGGAAGATGACGAACGGGAACACGAATGCTGCATTGGCGACACAAAGCACTAGTTGAAATTTGTTTTGTTAGGCCCAAGACTTACGAAGTACAAGAATTAGAGATCTCTAGTACATACACATATTATCAAAGAATGCGAAAGAACATTCCAAGGGGAGTATATGCGTAATGATAGCACGAGAACAGCCCAACAGTAAAATTACACATACACAACCTAACACAAGAGCAAAATGAATAAGTCATATCAGAATATGAATAGAGGAATCAAACAAAAATACAAAAGCATGAGCAGCTTTTAAGAAGCGTATAACTCTAGACGCAATGTTAAAAACTTTCAGGAACGTGCTGCTTCGACTGTATATTGGGGGGATGCCGAGCTAAAATCACGATTTCCGACAGAAAAGCGCATTTTCTAATCTAATTTATTTTTAATTACTAGACGTATAATGAAGCTGCTTAACAACTTTGATTGCAGTCTGCATCGCGGACAAGAAGAAAATTAACTCTCTTCTCGTGACGGTGGCACTGCCTCGCCACTGAGAGCGCCCATGAAAGCTGTATTGAAATTATTATATGGGGTTTCAAGTGCCAAAATAAAGATCTGAATATGAGGCAAGCCGTAGCGGTGGATTCAAAAATAATTTGGACCACCTGGGGCTCTTCAAGATACACATGTAGCTAAGTGGACAGTTGTTTTCGCATTTCGCCCCCATCGAAATGCGACCGCCGTGGCTGGGATTCGATCCCGCGCCCTGATGCTTCGCAGCTCAGCACTACGGCCACTAAGCAAACACGGCGAATAATGCTGTACTCAAGACGCGGCCACAGAGTTGGCAAGAAACCAAACAAGGAGTAAGTGCCCGCGTTAGAAAGTTTATTCATAGCGCTTTTTATTCATGGGAGACGTTCCATCGAGAGTACAGCAGACCTAAAAATTAAAGAAGAAAATCATAACTCTGGCTGCGGCACACATGTCTACGAGCGTAGATAAGTGCGCTGCACTGTTCTAAAGCTAAAGAAAGAAAGCAAAGGTCAGATGAGGTCAAAGATGAGGGTCAGACCCATGAAGCAGGGCACATTTATTAGGAATTTTTTAGTAATTTCTGGTACTAAGTTAAAATAATGTGTTCTAAAATCTCTAAGCTCATTTTTCTCAGTTTGCACATTTCGGCTGAACAAATCCTTTAGCAAAACTATCATTTCAAAAGTGATTCGCAAATACTGCTTACAAGGGGATTTATAAGCGTAAGCGACACTTACAAAACCAAGCAATATGCATTATCACTAACAGTGTGTTTTCACGAGTGCTACTGCTCCACTTCGTGAAAATAACATCCTTGTTGTAACGAACTTGTTCAAATATCATCTAATAGTTATGTTTTATAAATTACTTACTAAGCAGCTCTCATACCAATTCATTGATTCCAGGCACCTCATCAAAAACAATAATACCAGGTTGGTACATAACTCTAATTTTCTACTACCTATGGTTCATTCTAACTTTGGAAAAATGACATCATCATTAGCTCCTATACAAGTGTGCAACGGTTTACCCTTTGGGATTAAATCGTCATCCTTTTATACATTTAGTCATGTGGTTAGGAATGGCCTGCCGAGGTAGCAACATGCAAGTTTCTCAGCCAGCTGCAGCTGCGAGCGTTGCGAGCTTCCCCAAAGAGAACCATGGAAGCCTATCACAATTGCTGCGGTGACTCATTTCGTAGGGACCTCGAGGTGTCGCTTCAACACCCCCTCGGCGCCGTTGTGACTAAACGCGATCGGCGGACCAACTATTGTTACTGAACCCGCTTCCGCCCACATGGTCTCTCTGCAGCAAGAGGAGCTTCCCCAACAATAGGGTGCTTTGCGGTACGTGCGCCCCAGGATTCGTTACAGTGGGCTGACAATCGGGGCGACTACAGGACGCAGGACAATGGACAACCGGTGGCCACGCTGCGGGTGTCAGCTCGGGGAAACAACGCGCTTTTCAAGACTCAAGATAATGGACAACCGTCGGGTCCACTGCGTTGACGTTGACGCTGCGAATCGGCGGTAAACTGCCGTTTTTCCCTCACCTAGGGATCTAGGCAGAACGAAGTGTTTATAAGCGACTGTTTGTCGGCTGCTAGAGTGTGCTCTTCATCGTGCTCTGTGATCGTGCTCGTGAGCAGCGTGCTCGTACTCGTCAATGTGCTCGTCATCGTGCCCTGTGATCGTGCTCATGAGCTGCGTGCTCGTCAGTGTGTTTGGAGCTTCGTGCTCGCATGCTGTATGCTTCGTCTTGCGTGCTCCATACGGGAGCCACGCTAGACTGTCGAATGTATCTCTTGTTTAAAATGTAAATACTGTGAATAAACCCTGTACGCCCTGTCCCCCCAAGTTCCTCCATATAACCTACAACCCCTTCAACTGGTGGCAGCGGCGAGATCGTCCTCCCAAATTTTACAATGCCCCTAAGCTATTTTATATGTGCAACAAGTTTTACGTCATTCATTACACTACATTTGTCATTTGTATGTACTGACAGTTTTTCTAATGCACTATAGGCTTACATACATACAATTTGTTTTTATTGATATTATTCTTCTGTGTTGTATTTTCGGGACTGTGTTCGTTTGTTTTTCTTAGCTTGCTCTTTAATACATCTCTACATTGTTATTATTAACCGAGGGTCCCGTTGCAGTCTCTGACTTTGGGATCGTCGTCTGTATATTGTACCTTACCAATTCATTGAATTAGGAAAAAACAAAAAAAATATTGTCAGGGACATGTTGAGGCCCTTTTGAGGTACCTAAACATTTTGCAACACAAAAAAGTAGCCGATGTCGGACATATAATGAGAAAAAAAAAGTGCTTTGTGTTTAGAGTGATGCCATTGATAAGAAATGACAGAAAATACGCTACTGGCCTTATCCTGCACTATGAACCATCTAGAAGGCATGTAATTACAAACAATTAGTACATAATTATTTTTAAATGATAGCTCTCCCAAGCTGACACACCTGATTGCTCAGTATGATAGCTCTGTGCTTTTTTGTAAGTGTAGGGCGCTGAAATTTAGAACATATTCTGATGACAAAAACAACAATTTTTGCAGCAGTTAAAAAGTTGACTCTTCAGCCACGAGTTACCCTATAAATCGTTGCAAGCTTCAATACCAGGAATTCGAGGAGGATTTGATTACCGTTAGTTAGCGTTATTGCGAGTAGAAGGAATCATTGCGTAGCGAAGGCTGAGGAATTTCTGCCTATTTCTTCGCAAACTGCTGCTGCCATAGCAGTAGCCGTTTGTTTCAGCATATTCCCGTGGCTTTTAACTCGGGACTGAGAAGCCGACGGCAGAGAGTTGAGAGGGCCTTGTTGATGTACCAGCCGCCTTCACAAACGCAGCTTCACTCGTAGCTCTAGCTCTCTTAAGCAATACTGAGGGCAGCGCCGACGTTAAAGTAATGCCGTAACTGTGCTTCAACAGCGTACGCAAGCAGTTCATTAGCTGGAGTAGTCTCATGGGGATGGTTAGTTGTAACGCACAATTATTCCCTTTAGTTTCGTTGACCACATTTCTTACATTAGAATTCAATTTATATTTATAATCTTCAGTAGACACTACTGATGATGATTCTCGAGGACATCGTAAGCTTTCTTGAGATCCTATTGAATTTCGTTGAGCGACATTTTTTCTAAACCCTGAAATTGTACGAAACATAGACGGGCCCGCCACATAACCCTGGATAGTGGCGTGATACGCAATGATTGCAGCGTGTGATCCCACCACGCGATCCACGCTACTGCGGATTTTATTCTCAATGCGATGGGTCCACTTTTAATTTATCTCAGAACATCATCTCGCGCATTCACCCACACTAAATGCTGATAAAACAATGAAGCAGACGTGCTCTACCACGCAGATGAAGGCGAAGAGTACTTCACCTAATTAAATAATTTATGTGCTTGAAGGACTATTTTCGCTTTACCGAGGATATTTAGGCACCGTTTGTTGTTTCGTTGCAAAATTCCGTAGGAAACAGAACCGGTACTGGCATGTTTGCAAGGGTATGAGAGGCGATTTTGCGTGATTGCAACTCATCGAGGGCGAATAGGGCAGAAACCTGTGTGCGCGGCCTCGCTGGCTAAATAGAAACATCTGTCCTCCTATAACAGTAATCCCGCATCACCTTAATTTTCCGGTACGCATATTGCGCACAGGGTGCTTTCCCAACGTCTGACATTGTGCCTGAACATGCCGGGTAATATAGGTCACGTTATCACATGTTTTGACACTGGGAAAGCAGCCATGCGCCTTACACTGCGTTAATTTGCAGATATAATAGAGCATTTTACGCAACTGTGACACTTTGCTGTTATGAAATACGAAAATAATTTTCGCCAGCTTCAGCCTATTCTTGTGTCGACTGCAGGACGAAGGCCTGCAATGGACACCCTTTTCTAGGGCGCTAGCTGATTCCGACTTGTGCTAGCAAATTTCTAAATTCATCACGTTACCCAATTTGCCGACGTTACATTACACTGCAATTTCTGTGGCACTCAAGAGCGATTGGCTAGTTTTTCCATTGAACCTCAAAAAACCACCGCCATAGTTTTAGGACCGGAACACCACAGGCGACTGGCTCATATCGGGGTTAAAATGCGAACCTAAATTGCGCAGTTGAAATGAGGTGATCGTAGCCACTACACGCGATGTGCGCGTCACCCCCTTTAAGCTGCAGCTAAACGCATTATGGTGAAGTGGAGTATGCCTTGCCTCAAAGTAAAAAAACCTTTTGCGTACATGGTAGGCGCTGCTTTTTCTGAGTGACTAACATCCTTAAGGTTGTAAACAAAACCTTCTATACACGACACACAGCTCCAACTGCCACATGAGAGAATTAGCATAGTTGAAACAACTGTGTACTATTTCTGACCCCTTGCTACGTAGCGAAATATCTGACGGGAAAGTTTCACAGTGACAGCTATGGAAGTGAAGTCCGTGCAGTTTTTGTGCCGTCAGTTTACTTTCTCACAAAAGCTTGCCGAAAAAGAAAATCTAATTTGTCCCCAAGCACAGTTATATCTCTCCCCCTAAAGGCAAAGGTGCCAGCCATTGGATAAACCTATATCTTTACGAGGGCAAAAACTTTCTCTGTGCCCTCACCCACTCTGTGCGTAACTACCAGCTGTTTCTTAAGATACGTGTTATTTTCCTGTCATGCACAAAGCGTATGATGCGTCTGATAAAGTGAAAGGGCAAAAAGTGCAAGGGCGGAATGAACAAAGAGAAGCTCGAACTAGACGCTTTTTCCTGTTTTCTTTGGTTTTCATTTTAACTTTCAGTCATTGCAGCCTCTTCTGCATAAAATAAATGAATTTTGTTTCACTTGTCATGGTTTATTGTGATTCCTTTATTTTTACAGTGAGGTTTGTTTTAACAAAACCAGCAACTCCAAGCTGGGCTCAAACAGCATGCCTGGAGCAAGGGCACACAGAGACACAAATACCAAGGCACTTATTTGATGGTATTTGTTTCTCCATGCATCTTCATTTCAGTCGCATTATTTGATCATAGTTGAGTTGAGTTGAGTTGAGTTTGAGTTTATTCAACCACATTGCAGGTACATGAAAGTGCACATGAACGTGGTTAGGTGTGATGGGAAAAAAGCTGCATTTAACAGCTTGACTGGCCCCATCACCCGGAAAACAACATTTCATTACAGGCAGCGGAGAGCGACAATACAAAAGGAACACACATGTGGTACGTCACAGCAAAAGTGAAATAAAACTCCGAAATATATAAAAAAAAACATTAAACAACAACGCAAGAGATAATTGCATGACATTAACCATTACAAAAGTGACCTGATATTACATGCATAGGACATTCAGGACATTCTATGTAGTATATCAGTATTGGACAAATTACGTAAACTTTCAATTGTTAATTTCTATTTGTTCAGTAAACTCGGAAGGCAGAAGTGTAATGTTTGCAGTCCATAATTAGTACGAGGACATGGTGCATACAAATTCTCTGTATGTTCTCAGTTCCATAGCTTAACCGACTAGCGATCACGAATACGTTATTAAGAGCAATTTAGTAGTCATTCTGGTATTGTGACGACAGTGCCTTGTCAGGAGTTTCATGCAACCTCGAATATTTTCTCATCGGAAGCCGACAGCCAAGCTTTATCAGAATTACCGCCAGCTCGACGTGACACTCTTCGCAGTGTTACTGACCCCGTGTTTTCATTTCTACATCGCTGTAATATTATTCTAAAATTAGACATACGCCGCTAATTTTTCCTAATGAATTGGATCAACATTTTGGGCAATCTAAAAAAGTAATGCTACTGCTGTATCTAAACTTCTAAAATATCAGTGCCCTTGCACTCTGTGAAGGAAGATTACCAGCGAAGGTGAGCCCTGTAATGGCCAACTGCACCTCCGCCGCGTGTCCGCCCGGCAGCTTACTATCGTTGGGATCGGCCCACGTATGGGGAGTGCGTAACGCCTGCGTCACCTCCGCCCCGAATCAGCTCGGCGTTGCACTATCTTCTGGATTTTTTTCTACATGCGGACACGATAGTGAAAAAAAGAAAGCTGAGCAAGGACAGTCTACTGCTGACGCCTTCTATTTTTCTAGGAAGCCGAGAGTAGATGCTTTCTTAATGATGACGCGTCATTCATGCGAGCAAATTGAGCATGGGATCTGCCTGACCATTATCACGAGCAGCAGCTGAATGCGCAGTCAAGCGTTGTTTTAGTACTAGTGGTGCACACGGCAAAAAAAGCGCAGTAACTGTCTAACTAAATGTTGGCCACCTCAAGCATATCGCATTGCATGGAGAGTCGAAGTGGGGTAAAAGAGAGAAGGATTGTCGGACACGCTACCTTGTGGCGCCTCGCTTGACATAGCGACTTTTTGGGAAGCGGGAAGTTATGGGCACCTTCCCGTTATTAAACGAAATTTACTTGTGAGCTGTGTCCACACCGGCGCTTCTTCTATAAATGGCCACTTGTCATCCCCCGGTGATCTGGTCCTTGTTAAATCGGCTAACTCACCAAGTCGTAGTCATGGGCATTCCCAGATTTCGGATCCATATCTCAATTGCAATACTATGCCCTTTCTTTTATTTAGTCTTTGTGGCAGCATTTATTCACTGACACCGGCACACCGGGGTGGGAGCGGACCAACAGAGGGCGCGCCGGGGGAGGGGGGGGGGGGGGCGAGAGCATCGCCGTCGATAATAGAAAAAGGAGGAAAACAAGAAAAAGAGCTCGCCATGCAATAGGTTACATAAACATGCAGGGCGGCAGAAGAAAGGAAAAGTGGGCAGAGATTGAGGAGCAGTTACACAGAGAACAAATAGGGGTGTATGCGGTTACAGAAACGCACCTTAGAGACTCAGAAGAGCCACCAGTTATTGACAATTATGTTTGGGAAGGGTGCAACAGAACTAAGTCGGAAAGAAAGGGAGGAGGAGTAGGAACGCTCATCCATCAGAGAGCCAAATGGAAAAGACTAAATTCACAGTGTCAAGAGCATCTTTGGTTATCAGGTACAATAAGTGGGAAAGCAACTTGGCTGGGCGTTACGTAGTTGTGGACCGGAAAAAATTGCACAGAGAAAAATAAAGAGTTAGTGGAATGCATAAGCGCTGATATAAAGGGTTTCGGGAGTGGTGCTGAAATTGCCCTCTTAGGTGACATGAATGCCTACATACAGGATTTAGATGGCTATACCGACAAGAACGTGAAGTCAATGCTGGACCTGTGTGAGCAAAATAACCTAGTGATCGTGAATACACGGCCTAAGTGTGAAGGACAGATCGCGTGGGAAGTGGGAAACCGGCAATCGACCATTGATTACTGTCTGATGACAGAAGGAATTCATGATAAGTTGAGAGAAATGGTCATCGATGAGGAAGGGTTTAACAGCATAGGGAGTGACCATAAACGCATCATATTGAAAATGGGATATGTAGTCGGGAAAGAGAGCAAGGAGAGCAAAATGGCCAGTCCGAATTTGAACGCTTAACAAATAGCAAATACAGTCACTAGAGCTGAAGAAGAACTTGGCAAATGGCCAAGTAAAGAGTGGGAATATGGTGAGCTTATAAGTGTAATAAAGACAGAAATACGGAAAGCGAACCAACATGTTCGTTGGAAAGGAAAAAAGAAACCGAAAAGCTGGTGGAACAAGGAGATACGAGAAGCGATCGCCGAACGACAGAAAGCATCTCGAGAGCACAGGCAGGCAAAGAAGGCGCAGTTGCCACAGGATGAAATAACTAGTAAATGGGAAATATACCGGGAGAAAAAGTCTATGGTTCAAATAATGGTGCAAGCAAAATTAAAACGTGAAAGTGAACGTTGGTTGTCAGAAATACGTGAGAAACAGAAGGCTGCACCTAGAATATTTTGGAACCACATAAAATTATTAGGCAGGAAGTCAACAACAATACAACAACATATCCTAGACGAAGATGAAAACAGACTCGAAGGAGAAGCGGCAACAAATTACATCCGAAAAGCAACAGCCGAATCTTTCCAAGGCAATGACGAGGTTATACTTGTTGAAAAAAATAGCATGAGAGAGACCCAAGGGGAAAAGCAGCTGGTGCTAACAAATTTAAACTGGAAGAAAGCGGAAGAGAAAATTTCTAAGCGTACAGCCACAGGGCTAGATGAGGTTCCCATTAGGCTGATAAATGAACTAGGACCAAAAAGTAAGGAAGCTCCGGTGAAAGCAGTGGAAAGAACTTTAAAAGATAGACGAATACCAGACAGCTGGCGACAAAGTAGAATGAATTTGATTTATAAAGGAAAGGGGGAGAAAGACAGAATTTACTCGTATAGACCGTTGACCATTACATCGGTAATATACAGGCTAGCAATGCAGGGAATCAAATTAAAGCTTCAAGCATGGACAGAGAATAATGACATTTTGGGAGAGCTTCAGAATGGTATCAGAATAGGTTGGCCTTTGGATGACAACTTGTTTGTTCTTACTCAGTGTATTGAAATATCTAAAGCAGAAAGCAGACCGTTGTATATGGCCTTTTTAGACATCACAGGAGCCTACGACAACGTGGACCGCAACATACTGTGGGATATCCTGGAAGGGGAAGGCTTAGGTAACGATTGTATATAGCTTTTGAGAGAGATTTACCTAGAAAATACCGTTTGCGTTGAATGGGAAGGGAGGAGGAGCGAGGAGAAAGTTCATATCAACAAGGGACTGAGGCAGGGGTGCCCTTTATCCCCGCTGTTATTTATGATGTACATGGTGAGGATGGAGAGGGCGCTAGAAGGAAGTAATATCGGGTTTGATCTTTCATACAAACAGGCGGGTACAGCAATAGAGCAGCAACTCCCAGGTTTATGTTATGCGGATGACATTGTGTTGCTAGCTAACAAGCAAAGTGATTTGCAACGTCTGGCTAATATCTGTGGACAGGAAGGCAACGATTTAGGCTTGAAGTTTAGTGTTAGAAAATCAGGTGTTATGGTATTCAATGAAAACAGTGAACAGAAAGTGGAGATACAGGGCCAAGAAATACCTCGGTTAACATAATATAAATACCTTGGTATATGGATAAACGAAGGCAATGGATCTATGGAAACACAGGAAAAAACCATAACAGTAAAGGGGAAGAGAAATACAGTCATAATGAAGCAAAGAGCGCTATGGGGATACAATAGGTACGAGGTCCTCCGAGGTATGTGGAAAGGTGTGATGGTTCCAGGACTTACTTTTGGAAATGCGGTTGTTTGCTATAAATCAGGGGTACAATCAGGACTCGACGGGAACCAAAGGTCAGTGGGTCGCCTCGCATTGGGAGCTCACGGGAAGACTACAAATGAAGCTGTGCAGGGTGATATGGGCTGGGCTAGTTTTGAAGTGAGGGAAGCTTGCAGTAAAATTGAGTATGAAGAACGGCTGAGGAATATGGAAGAAAGTAAATGGGCTGGGAGAGTGTTCAGGTATCTGTACAGGAAAAACATTGATTCACAGTGGAGGAAAAGAACTAGGAAGCTTACCAGCAAGTATGCGGCCTGTAGGGTGGACAACACAACAAAAAAAGGTCAAGCGGAAAGTCAGAGAAGCTGAATTATTCTCATGGGTGGCGGCAATGGAAAAGAAACCTGCCATGAGTAACTACTTAAGAGGAAAAAACGAAATCAGGAAAGAAACCATTTATGATACCTCAAAGGGAAGCTCATTACTTTTCGAAGCGAGATCAGGATGCCTTAAAACACGCACCTATAAAGCGAGATATAAGAAGGAAGAAGAAGCATGTGCTTGCTGTGGTAAAGCTAGGGAAACTACGGAGCATGTTTTATTAGAATGTGAAGACGTCTACCCAGCGGTCGATTTAGGCACCACTGGCCTCCTTGAAGCCCTTGGGTTCAGAGGGAGCAGTGGTAAAGCAAACGTGTCCGCAATAGACATTAGTAAGAGGCGACTGCAGGATTGGTGGAAGAAAAGTAGGGAAACGACAAAAGACGGAGACCTACAAAAGCACAGTTCGCAATAGGGGATCAGAAAATTTGGGCGTGGTAGTTCATAGTGTTTTTTTTCTTTTTTCATTGTTTAACCTAGGTAGAATATTAGGCAGTATAGTAGCAAGAGCTTGGTGGCGCAACCCACCGCCCCGTTCCAAAGGGGACGCTCATAACATCCATCCATCCGTGGAAGGTAGAGGAGCAGGTGTTTTGCCGGCGCGCGGCCTTTCGCCCCATGAATTCCGTTCGGCCAGGCCTCGCACACTCTCAAGTTCAACAAATGACCCCAGAGGGCGAAAAAAGTGACCGCGCGGCGCTGCTAAAAGTGCAAGCGTAGTACACCAATTGAAAAGCTTCCCCTGTGAGCTCAATATCACCGGCTACAGGGACCGTGGTAACCGAAATGTTGAGCTACAAAGTTTCTCAGACATTAATCGGAAGCGCTTTTATTAGATGATAAAATACAACATTATTATTCCTAATGATACATTGTACTCTTGAATACTTAGTCTGCTTTTTTGCCATTGCAAACGCAAAATAACGTTCAGCATCATCGACCTCCCACGTGACCTTCGGCGTGGATTTAAAATTTTTAGCAGTACGTTCGCATGCATGGCAGGCACGGATTCAGTAATTCGCACACTTAAGGCGGTTGCTCATTTTGTCCTGAAACCAGTTCAATGCGGTTCGATATCACGCGTTATTTCACTTGTAAAGGGGAAATCAGACATCCGCCCATTCGTAGCGATTGCTACAAAGGAAACAGTGGCGTAGCCAGAAATTTCGTTCGGGGGGGGGCGGGGGGGGGGGGGGGCTCCCGTTGCAGCTTGGCCTCCTCCTTAGGGGGAAGCTTGAGCTCGGGTGTTCCTATCTAAATACATGTAGAAAGTGAATTCGTTTTTGTCGGCAACCATTGCACCAAATTTTACAATGTTAGATGCATTTAAAAGAAAAACCTAAATTCTTCTGAATTGTGGTTTCGAATTTTGCATTTAGGTTGTCAATTTTTTATGCAAGATTGGCAAAAATCGCAAATTTTCAGAAAATGAAACGATCACGTTTAAAACTGTAACTAAAGAATGAAAAATAATATCACAATTCTCTGAATCTCATCTCATAGTACATCTACGGCTGACAAAATTGATGTGTTACAAATGAATCTCAAACATTTTAGTATTATCCAAATACGGCTTTTGCAGTGCTCTTGTGCACCACGTAACCAATGCATGTAAGATACAAATTGACACAGCAAATTTGTCCGCTTTGACTCCTGTAATAGATGCCGTTTGTAGAACCGTGATATCTGTTTTTGATGAAGAGCTATTAGTTTGTAAACGTGATGCTTCTAATTTTTCGCACTTCCAAATTTTTCAAAATATTGTAGCCTAAATTCATGCCCTAAATTGAAATTCAGCTTCCAGCAGATACTAGAATTTAACTTTCTCTCTCAAATTCAACAAATTTCATTAAAAGCGATCAAGGGGTTATCTCAGAGAAGCGTTTCTGCGTTTTACATGTATTTGAATAGGCCGCGTCGGAGTTGGGCCCGACCTAAAGCTTCCTCTTAAACAATTCGTCGAGGTTGAAATGCATAAATAATAACTGCATTGCCGTTGCCAAAAATGCTGCAAACGAATTCTTGAACGCTACGCACTGTCAAAACAAGTAATATGTGTACTTTTTCATAAAAAGATGCACTCGTATGTGCCAGAAATCGAGCTCAAAATAACTGATATCAATACTCCCATTTTTTTTTGTCTATTTAACTAAGCAAAGAAAATATCACACAATCTATAGAATTATATAAGTTCGAAACCAGCAAAGCAGTGCGTGCCACTGATATGAAAAATGCAAAAGTCATGACATGAACAAGTTGAGGACAAATATGGTAATGGAACTTTGTCATTCAGGAACCTTGTCTACATTTTTGTACATACGCAACGGCCAGTGAAAAATCTGAATGACGCTGTAATTCATTCCAAAGTATTATGCAGGAGCAGCTGTCACCGGTCGTGTATCGTGAGATATTGCACCGAAGTTATTGTCCCAACAGAGAAGAGAGCACCTATATAAAGCCGTTCTGCAAAATATACGAGGGCGAGTAAAATGAAAGTGAAGCCAATGCAAATATATGACAAACGGGGTAATTAATTTAAAGGTAGTCTTCATGAGCATTTAGACATTTATTCCACTGACTAACGAGTCGGGTGATTCCCGTCTCATAAAACTCCTTAGGTTGCTGCTTCAACAAATCTGCAACTGACTCTTTCACATCATCGTCCGACGCGAATCTCTTTCCCTTAAGCTGTTTTTTTTTTATTTGTCCCAAAATGCGGAAGTCGCAAGGCGACAGGTCCCAGCTGAATGGCGGATGTTGCAGCGTTTCCCACTTGCACTTTGCCAGTTTTGTATTAACCACATCAGCAACGTGGGGACGGGCATTGTTGCGGAGCAATTAAAAATTGAGTTATGGAGTTTTACATGCCAAAACCACTTTCTGATTATGAGGCATGCTGTAGTGGATGACTCCCGAAATATCGACCACCTGGGGTTCTTTAAAGTGCACCTAAACATAGGTTCACGGGTGCTCCCGCATTTCACCCCCATCGAAATGCGGCCGCCGTGGCCGGGATTCGTTTCCGCGACCTCGATCGTGCTCAGCAGCCCAACACCATAGCCAGGTCATGGAACAAGATGACCCCATTCGTCAATTTTCCACGTTGTTTGTTTCTGATTGCGGCTTGCAGCCAATCCGGTGTTTCAATATATCGGAAACGATTGACACTCTGTCCGGCTTAAGCAACTTCTATCATTAATGACCCTGACGATCGAAAAAATATTGTCAGCACCTTCCCGGCGGAAATAACGCCCTTTGCTTTATTTGGGGGTGGTGAATTCGAATATTTCCACTGTAAGCTTTGCCGTCATGTTACAGGCTCGTAGTAGTGGTGCCATGGTTCATCCCCGATCACAATTACAGACAAGAAGTCGTCATCCTCATTGTGATACCGGATCAGATGAGTCAAGCCAGCGCAGAACCTTCTTCTGGCGGTGCTTCAAAAGCTTGGGCATCCATTGCGCACACAAGAGCCGATAGCCCAAATGATCGAGAATTATGTTGTAGACCGAACCGGGACTGATGTTCACACGCCATGCTAGTACATCGATGCTTATCCTCCATTCTTGTCTCATCAGCTCATCAACCTTTGCAATTGTATTTTCGGTGATCGCATGGTAGGTATGGCCCAGTCTTGGATCATCTTTGCAACTTTCAAGTCCTTCTTTGAACTGTTTGCTCCAACGCTTCACAGTGGCCAATGAAATGCAATTTCCAACGTACACAGCAGCCATACGGCGAATAATTTCTTTCTGGGAAACACCATCAGTTGCCAAAAACCTGAGGAGACCACGGTGTTCAACTATTGGAGCGTCCATTATGTCTCGCAACCCTGTTCAACCCAGCGTATGAGAGCATTAAAGAACATTTATCCTCACGCCTGCGTGTCACTTTGTAAATGAGAGATGCCTGTGCGCTACGCGCATGCCTCTCAGATAATGAACCAAACCATTATTTCGTGGAGTGGGTTGGCTCACATTCATTTGACTCGCCCTCGTACATTCGAAATGCGAAGATACAATGGAATATACAAATGCGAATGTACAATTTGATAAAGGCCAAAAAAGTGTCACTGGGAGCAAAATTCACTGCACGCGTATACAAGAAACCTCGCAACAAAATATTTAAATATACGTATAAATCGATCTTCAATAAGTATACGTACCTAAGCAAAAGTCACTGTATATAACACGTTAAACAAGGCAAATAAACATGCTGCCCAATCTCAGATTCACAGAATACAAGATCCCGCCCGCAATCCATCCACTCCCCCCGATGTATCGCGCGCGACGGAAGGCGGCGCGCTTCCTCCCCGCTTTTCTCCTTTGCACGCACAAGCCACCATTGTTGGCTCACTCATTCCACCCCCCCCCCCCCCTTACTCTTTCACTCGCACATACAGCATGCGGCGCGCAGTCATGACGTTATCACCCTTAAACTTCATACGAAACATGAGGGAGACGACGACAGCAGGCATGCGCATGGAGTGTTTATATAATTGCTATCACAAATAATATAATAATAGTATCCGGCAATCGAAGCGTGACGTGGCCTATTACTTTCCGCAAAAGAAGAAGTAACAAACTGCCACCATGCGACAATCCGCTGCGCCGCAACACTGTATCTTTTTTTTTCCTCTTGTGGGGTGAGGCTACCGAAATGAAAAAAAAAACGCAAAGGAGAGTATGTTGGCCACTATCCGATGCCTACTTTGGGCACCTAATATGGCTACCGAATCAATATCGAAGAAAACGTGTGACGCTTGGTCCACCGAGAACCATACGCATAGTGCTCGGTTTCCTACACCGGCGAGACAAGACTTTCCGGAAAGATTGCGCTCAAGCAAGCGAGCGCGGTGCGATCCGTTGAGTCCTCACAGTGATGGCGGTGAGCGACCATTGCTTCTTTTTCTCGTCTGCTAGCCAGAAGGCGTCAGAGACTCTGCCAGGCGAAAATCCACTCGGCCAGAGAAAACCAAATGCGCACCGAAGTACGCCGCGTGGTGGTCGCGGCAACACGAGAAAAACGCATGCGCTCTGGCTGGCTCTGGCTGGCCGAGGGTAGGGTAGCGAGAATGAAAAAAATTTAAGAGGCTGAATGTGCCCTCACGAATAAAAGTCAAAGTAGAATTAATAAATGAGAACGTAGTTACCCAAGGTGGTTTTAGTGTCTTGACATGAATGCTTTGGCGTAGGTAAAAAAAAATGTGGGTATTTTTTTATGCGACAAGACGGCACAAATAAACCACCACAACGCTTCGTCTCATCGTATCTCGCTGCGAGTTTTGTCAACTTGTCTGATAGTGTGTTGATTTGGCTTGTCTCATTGTATGTTCCGATCTAAGACTTTAGAAAATTCAATGCACCTTTGGCGTCAAATGTCTATAACAACATGAAACCCATAAAGTTCCGGAATTTAAAATCTAAAGCACGACTTTCGAACTGTCCAATGCACCTTTCGCATCAAAAGTTTATTAGAACTTTTGATGCGAAAGTTTGCAACTTTGCGCTCGGATGCAGCTTCTTGCGTAACGATATGTGACTCCTGGTGCATGGGCGTTGCCGCGAAATCCAGCCCGATTTCGTAATGTTCACGCTAAAATGTTTTTTTCGAGCGTGAAAAGGGCATTCGAGACAAAATCGAGCATGCTATCCGGCGCCGGGGGTTGTTGTGGCCGACGGCGCATGGACAGCACGAAAAAATTTCGGGGGGGGGTCTGAAATAAGCCCCCCCCCCCCCGGTTACGCCCCTGAAAGGAAATTCGTAACTGTCCTATACACTTGGGGTGAACTGATTGGTTTGCGAGGGGAGATGTAAGCCCGAGAGCTAGGTATCGGTTGTGAACCGTGCTGAACACGTCTGCATGGAAACGGGAGCCGGATTCTACTGTGACTGGAAATGACAATACCGGTGAGTCGTTTAACATCGCTGCTTCAATCGTCATGTATTATTCGCCTCGTTAACTTACAGGCGAAGACAAGTTAAAAAAACTAGATGCTGCATTATATATGGGCAGTCAGAACCCTCCGCTGCTGTTTCCGAAATAAATGTTTAGTTGCGAGGCCGTCGTTATACACCCAATCACGAAACAGAGAGCGGTATTGGAACGTGCGTCATATATGTCATCTCGTTGTGGCCGTAGCTATGTATGACTGAGTATTCTTATCGACGTATTCTTTTTCGAGCGCGCCGGTAACTAATTTCGTCCACAAAACCAAATAACCCTTTGGTAATGTGAAATGAAAGTACTGAATTTATAGTATTAAACAGTTGCACGCATGATAATTCACCCATATTTCACACCTGTTCTTTCCAAATGCTCTTGCTGTTCAGTTTGGTCTACTTGAGCTCATTTATTTTTGCAGTAGTGAAGCGGCGCATCACGATCATGCAGAAAAATAACGCATGATTTCTAATAGCTTCAGGACTTTCATAGATTTTCTTGTCAAACCAGCCGCGTGATCTCTTCCAGTGTATAAATGAGTGTGAAAATGTTTTCATTTGGGATCCTAATAATGCGTAAGCTATTGGCACACATTGTAGTGAGGCGGGCATCAATTTTATGGACAGTAGCAATATTAATTTGACATGCTGCTTAAGCACCCTAGAGACAAACAGTGTACATTTGCATGCATTCTGCAGTCAGAAATCATTAGACTTCACCTTAGTCTTCACCTGTCGTGTTGGCAAGAAAAAAGAAGGCTCAATTCGCTTTTGTGTCGACTACAGACGTGTAAACAAGATAACGAGAAAATACGTTTATCAAATGCCTCGGATCGATGGCGCTCCCGACTCCTTGCAAGGCGCAGAATATTTCACTTCCTTGGATCTGCGCTCCGGGTACTGGCAAGTTGCAGTCACCGAACCTGACCATCCGAAAACTGCATTCATTACACCCGATCGGCTCTTCGAGTTTAACGTCATGCCCTTCGGATTGGGTTACGCACCTGCTATATTTAAGCGTCTGATTGATACCACCCTTCGCGGCCTCAAATGCAAGACATGGTTATGCTACTTTTCTCAACCGATTTTCCGACACACCTCGCTCGCCTTCATGACATTCTGACCTGTCTCGCCTCTGCGGCCTACAGCTCAACCTCAAAAATTGCTGTTTCGCTGCAAGCAAGCTAGCCATCTTGGGTCATGCTGTTTCAAAAGACGGCGTCCTCCCGGACCCAGACAATGTCCGCCCCATTGCACACTTAACAGCGTCCACGTCTTTCAAAACTCTCAGAAGTTTTATTGGTTTATTTTCCTATTTTCATAGCTTCTTACGCAATATCGTACGCATCATGGCGCCTTTGACAAGTTTACTTTCCGCCAGCAACGGCATAGCAGCATGTTATGCAGCATTTCAGCAGTAGTGCCACATGTTGACCTCGCCACCGATTTTTCACCACTACGACCCTTCTGTTCCCACGGAAGTTCCTACTGACGCAAGCGCAATTGGCCCTGGTGTGGTCTCAGGGCAACGGAAAGCTGGCTATGATGAATACGTCGTCGCTATGGGAGCCGTACTCTAAAGAAAGCAGAAATAAATTACTCAGTCACAGAAAAGGAGTGCCGAGCAATTATCTGGGCAGTAAGCAAGTTTCGCCCATACTTTTACGGCCGTTCTTTCGCCGCAGTTACTGACCACCATGGCCTTTGTTGGCTTTCTTCCTTGAAAGACCCGTCGGGACGCTTGAACCTTTGGGCGCTTCGCTTGCAGGAGTACGACATCCGCGTCATGTACCACTCCAGTCGCAAACGCTCGGACGCTGATGCGCTGTCTCGCTCCCCACTGACGCTTAATTTGGCGTGTTTCTCAGCTTTTTCGTCCACGCTGTCACCGTTGACCATCTCTTACGTGCTCACAAAGCAGCGCCAGGACCCAACACATGCTATGTGTGGCACGTGCCCTTACTTCACTAGCTTGCCGCTACGTCTGATGTTCCTTCCACACGAGCACTGTGTCGCCCAGCAACCCACTTTTTCGTGCGAGACAACATTCTATATCGCCGCAACTATATGCCCGACGGTCGGGTATGGCTCTTTGCTAAAGCTCGTCATATGCGCTTTGACATCTGCCCGTCTTTTCACGCTGATCCCCTAAGCGCTCATGCTGGCGTGCTCAAAACTTACACAATGTTGCGTCAGCGCTATTATTGGCGAGGCACGTACAACTTTGTCCAAAGTACATTCAGTATTGTACTACATGCCAACGAGGCAAGACACCTACCCAGCGTTTCACAGGACCATTGCAGCCACTAACGTGCCTGGCTCGTCCGTTCAACCGCATCGGCATCGATCTCTACGGCAGGCTTACATGCAGCGGCTGTGGAAATCGCTGGATTATCGTCGGTGTAGATCGCCTTACTCGCTACGCTGAGACTGCAGCTCTGCCGGCAGAGACCACCCGTGACGTTTTTTTTTTTCATACTTCGTAATTTTGTTCTTTCCCACGTTGCTCCCCGACAACTAGTGACTGATAGGAGACATGTGTTCCTGTCGGAGGGCATCCAAGCCCTCCTCGCCGAGTGCAGGATCATTAACCGATAATTGACCGCATACCATGCCCAAACCAGCGGTCTCACCGAGTGGTTCGATCGCACCGTTGGCGAAATGTTGCAGATGTGTATTTCAAACGACCTCTCCAACTAGGACAGCACACTCCCCTTTGTTACGTTCGCATACAACACCACGACGCAAGTGACTACCGGATTTAGCCCTTTTTCTTTGTGTATGGCCGGCAGTGTTAATGTCATTCGGACACCATACTGCCGTACAAACCTGACGCTACAGAGTATACTCCGCATTCTGAAGTCGCCAAGTATGCTGAAGATTGCCGCTAGCTGGCCCGTGCCCTGACTAGCGAGACTCAAGAACGTCAAAAGACACGACATGACCGTACTCATCAGCCAACGCACACCTTTCCTCCTGGTTCGCTGGTTTGGCTTTGGATACCAGCCCACATTCCTGGCCTTTCTTCCAAACTCCTGGCGCCTTATCGCGGTCCGTACCATATCATCCATGCCACTTCACCAGTCAACTACATCGTAGAGCCGCTCACAGTATCACCCGACCTGCGTCGTCGTGGGCCAGAGGCAGTACATGCCAGCTGCCTGAAACCATATTACGAACCGCTCATCTCCTGTGCGCCCTGAGTCGCCAGGATGGCTACGCGCTGCTCCTGGGACATTGTAATGAAGCAGATGCGCCCCTGTGTATGCGCCGACTGAAGAGGAAGACGAAGGACTGCGCCGTGATCACGAGCAAGCCCCGTGCAGCCCTTGCAGTGCCTTCCTATACCTAGCATTCCAGAAACAAGACCGCATCTGGGATGACGAGTTCACACAAGCTGCTTTTGCAGGCTATCTGTTCCTTGGTACTTTGCTGTGGCCTGCTGAGTTCATGTCCATTGGATTCTGGATTTCTGCTTCTGCCATGGCCATATGCCATGCCACCAGCACCAATTTCGGACGAATTCAGCTACCGCCTCTGGCAACAAGGCACTACTACGCTCTGCACTACCGGCAGCGGATATAAAAGCCATCGAGACATCGGCGGCTTCGAGCACGGCACCGCATCTGAGATAGATGAATTCACACAAGCCGCTGTTCCATGTTAGTTACCTCTGCTGTGCTTCATGTGCGAAGACCAGCGATTACTGCTTGTGAAAGGTGTCGTGCCCTGTAGAGCTGCCAGATGTACTGGAACGAGCGCTGGCTACTTCATCTGATTTATGTTGTGTATTGCTGGAATTACTGCTCATGCTTTCTGGTAATGATGAGCCCAATCCTGGTCCAATGACCAAGGCTGAAGCGGAGGCTTTTGCTGGCGTCGTAGATTGGATTGCTAAACGAGAGGAAGGGCATGCATCACTCGTTGCTGAACTCAAAACCACTAGAAAGGGGGAGACTGCTGCACTAACAAAAGTTACGAAGCTTGAGCAAGGCAATACTCTACTACACGCTGAACTTAAGAGTACTAAAGACGAGCTAGCAGAGCTAGCACCGGCTAAGAGCGAAATCGAACTTCTTAACGCGAGGGTAACGCCAGCAGTAGCAAGCGCTCCGTCGGAGCGCTCGGCTGATTCAGCCACGGGAGCCGATCTTCTGCATGGTGTTTCTAATCAGCTCGTAACAATCACCTCTAGGTGCGATGACACGGAGAACAGGCTGCGACCATGTAACTTGCTTTTCTTTGGCACTCAAGATGACTAAACAGATGATTTGGCAGCATCGGAGATGGAAAAAAATAAAGTTCTGCGCAGAAAAGCTGGACATAAACATAGCTGGTGCACGGTTTGAGCGTGTACATCAACTAGGCAAATACAATGCTGACACGTGCACTTGTTTTTATCGGGCGACACATTTTACCGCCTAACAAACGTTATCGCACAGCGCGGGATGCGCCTGCATGTATCCGAAGTTTCTGGAAAGTTATCGTTGCTTCTATCTGCTCTCTGTTGTCTACGAACCTTGTGTTATCTGATTTCATCGCTTGACGCGAATGGTGTAGAACTTTGTAGAAGACATGCGGGTCCCAGCGATTAATCTGGAATTTTCGACGACTACTGTATAAAAGCCGACGCGCTTGACCCGCTGATCAGATTTTCGACGATCGCTGACTGTGTTCGCCGCTGTCGCCTTTCTTTGAGTGTAGCCGCTTTTTGAGGGCACAAGTTCACCCAATAGAGCACTAGTTTCGTCTTTCTCAGTTTGGGTGCTTTCTTCACAGTTACTACCACGTGACATCTGGTACAGGTGCTGGTGCGTTCATGTACCGAACGCCCCCGCAAAGCCGCGATCCAAGCCCGAAGCCCGACGGCAAAACTGAGAGCGCCCAAGACCAGCTTGCCAGCCGCAGACTGCAAGGACTGCCCCCAGAGCACGGAGTTCTACCTAAGACGACAAAAAAGATCGTTGCCAAGACAACTCCAATGGCTGCCAAGCGTCCCCCGTTATCCTGCAACAACCTCGAGACCCACCGACCTTCCACGGAGCAGCTACTGAAGAGCCGGAATCCTGGCTGAAGACTTGCGAACGAATGGCGCATTTCAACAACTGGGACTCCGACGACAAGCTACGGCATTGATATTTCGCCTTAAAAGACGCTGCCAGAAAGTGGTTTGAGAACCGGGAGTCGACCCTGACAACATGGGACCTGTTCCGTAGCGGCTTCCTGCGCAGCTTTACGAACATCATGCGCAAGGAAAGGGCCGAAGCCATGCTGGACGCCCGAGTGCCACTACCTAACGAGAACGTCGCCATATCCACGGAAGAAATGAACCGTCTGTTTCGCCACGGCGACCCGGATATGCCCGAGGAGAAGAAAGTCCACTTTCTCATGCGTGATGTGAAGGAAGAACTTTACGGCGCAATGGTACGAAGCCCACCGAAGACCGTAGAAGAGTTTCTTCGCGTGGCCACCAGCATCGAGAAGACACTCGAAATGCAGAACCGGCAATTCAACCGCCGCAGGAACTCTACCAACTGCACAAGAATTCAATCGCAGGCCCCCAACTATTTGCGCGCGACAATCACAGTGGTCGAACGGGAACAGCTGCAGAAGTTGTGCCCTAGGTCACAGCCTCAAATAGCCTCAATCGCCGAAATCGTCAAAGATAAGTTTGAGCGATCTCTTGGAGTGGCTGAGGTGTAACCAGAATCACCGCAGCCCCAGCCGGAAGCAATGACCTGCGCCGCCATCACCCACCGCCAAGGCACCCCTGCACGACCGTGCTAGGGACCTTTAACGCCACAATTCCGTCGTCCACCGCCTCCACTGCCAGCACGCCCGCCCGTCGCATAGCGCCACTACGTGAGGAAGACGGACATTTGTCGCACTCCTGACCACCACCCGCTCTGCTACCACTGCGGAGAAGTGGATCACGTCTACCGCCGATGCCCATACCGGGAAATGGGACTGCGAGCGTTGGCCGTGAACACGCCGCGACCACAGTTTGGCGAACGACCTCGCGATATTGACGACTACCTCGCCGCCACTCAGTGGAGCCCTCGATGACCGTCCCCTTCGGCATCGCCAGGCCGCCACCTGTCACCGCAGCGCCGACCATACACCGGCCCAGCCCGGGGCCGCTCTGCGAGCCCATATCCCGAAAACTAGAAGCAGCAACCGATGGAGGCGTGGTTGCTGTTCATCGAACTGACGAAGATCCTCCGCTGCCGACGAAGACGCCGAAGAGACAATCTCGACGATATAATAACGACACGCCACCATCTCGACGAAGTTAGAAAGCCAAGACTACACCGACCAAAGGCGACTTGACGACTTGACGTTCCAACTTCAGTTCAACACGACGCATCCGTGATTCGACGCCAAGACCTAACTGCAACGCCAGACAAAGAACCACCCACCTCAACGTGCTTCTCGACGGCCACGCAGTTACCGCCTTAGTGGACACAAGGGCCGATTTCTCCATAATGGGTGGACACATCGCCACCCAGTTGAAGAAAGTTAAGACCGCATGGGAAGGCCCTTAAATTCGGACCGCTGGAGGACACCTCATCACGCCGACTGGAATCTGCGCGGCAAGAATTACCTTTCATGACCGGACTTACCCTGCCAACTTCGTTATCCTCCAACAGTGTTCGCGAGGCGTCATTCTCGGTATGGACTTCCTGAACCAACACGGCACTATCATCGAGCTGAAGTCGAAGTCGACAACGCTGTCGGAAGATCGAGCGATACCGCCGGAGAGCTCTCGTAGTCACCATGCCTTAAGCGTGCTCGAAAGTCGTCAGCATCCCGCCTCGCTCCAGCATTGTCATTTCCGTAGGCACCAAAACACCTGCCGACGTAGAAGGCGTCATCGAGGGTGACCAACGTGTACTGCTAGACCGTGAAATTTGCGTCGCAAGGGGGATCGCTCGATTACATGGAGGGAAAACTGAAGTGTTGCTGACAAACTTCAGCCACGAGTTCAAGGACATGTACAAGGGCACGACGATCGCGTACACCGAGGAAATTCTGGAAACCAGTAATGCGTTTGTCCTTTTGGACTCCGCCTGATCTACCCCGACGACCATGGTTACCGAACCAGACTATGACAATAATCCAAGTCTTCCCGTGATTAAGAAACAGCAGCTCAGAAGTCTGCTCCAACGACACAAAGGCTGCTTTTCGACGTCATCGAGGATTCGACAAACACGAGTTGCCAAGCATCGCATAATCACCGAGGAGTACGCTCGACCACTGCGCCAGAGCCTTTATCGAGTTTCGCTGCGAGAACGTGAAGCTATAAGACAGCAAGTCGACGATATGGTGCCCGACGACAACATCCAGCCGTCGAAAAGCCCGTGGGCATCCATGGTTGTCTTGGTGAAGAAAAAGGACGCAACCTAACGTTTCTCCGTCGATTATTGTCGACTGAACAAAATCACGAAGGATGTATACCCCCTACCACGTATAGAAAACGCATTAGATCGGCTCTGCATCGCAAAATAATTCTCGTCCATGGCTCTCAAGTCTGGCTACTGGTAAAGAGAAGTCGACGAGAGAGATCACGAGAAAACCGCCTTCATCACGCCAGACGGCCTCTACGAGTTCAAGGTCATGCCATTCGGACTCTTCTCGGCGCCTGCAACGTTCCAGCGCGTCATGGACACGGTGTTAGCAGTATTGACGTAGCAGACCTGTCTTATTTATTTGGATGATGTCATCGTCTTCGCCGAAAATCTCGACGATCACCTTAGGTGGCTTGCGACGGCACTAGAGGCCATCAAGTCATCAGGGCTCACTCTGAAGCCAGAAAAGGGCCGCTTCGATTACGATGAGCTTTTATTCCTAGGCTACATCATCAGCAAGTCTGGAGTCCGCCCCGACCCACAGAAGACAGCTGCCATCGCAAAGTTCCCGCAGCCCATCGACAAGAAGGCAGTGCATAGATTTCTTGGCATGTGTGCCTACTACAGGCGATTTGTCAAGAATTTTCCACGCATCGCTGAGCCGCTGACACAGCTAACTAAATGTGACGCCGAGTTGAAGTGGGCAACGCCGCAGGCCGACGCATTTCAAGAACTCAAACTACGCATGCAGTCGCTGCCCATGCTTGCGCACTTCGATGAGCACGCCGATACCGAAATCCACACTGACGCCAGTAGCCTAGGCCTTGCTGCCATCCTTGTCCAGACAAAAGATGGTCATGAACACGGGATAGCTTACGCGAGCTGGTCGTTGTCAAAAGCGGAAGGCAATTATTCTACAACCGAACAGGAATGCCTCGGCGTCGCTTAGGGTACAGCGGAATTTCGCCCTTGCCTTTATGGCAGGCCATTCAAAGTCGTCCGCGACCATCCCGCCTTGTGTTGGCTAGCGAATTTAAAGGATCCTTCAGGACGGCTGGCGCGGTGGAGCCTAGGATTGCATGAATAAGATTTCACTGTACCCTATAAGTCCGGACGAAAACACTCTGATGCCGATTGCCTATCACGCGCCCCCATTGACTTGCCGCCGCAAGGTGACGAAGACAACGACGCTTTCCTTGGCATTTTAAGCGCGGAAGACTTTGCTGGACAGCAGCGAGCAGACCCGTAGTTGAAAAACCTAATCGAGTATTTGGAAGGGCACGCCGACGTTGTCCCTATGGCATTTAGGCGAGGATTATCTTAGTTCTCGCTTCAAAACAACCTACTCGTAAAGAAGAACTTCTCACCAGTGTGCGCCAACTACCTTCTTGTTGTCCCGTCAGGACTTCATCCAGCAGTATTGCACGCCCTACATGACGATCCAACCAGTGGACACCTCGGAGTTTGCCGGACACTATAGAGGATACAGGAAAGGTATTCTTGGCCGCGCCTGACCGCCGACGTTGCCCGTTATGTCAGAACATGCCGAGACTGTCAATGACGCAAGACACCACCGACAAGGCCAGCCGGATTACTACAGCCAATCGAGCCTCCTTGTCGACCATTCCAGCAGATCGGGATGGACTTGCTGGCACCTTTTCCGACGTCAACAACCGGAAATAAGTGGATCGTCGTGGCGACGGACTACCTCACCCGCTTCGCTGAAACTAAAGCACAGCCGAAAGGTAGCGCCACCGAAGTGGCTAAATTCTTCGTCGAAAACATCCCGCTGCGACATGGCGCCCTAGAAGTCGTCATCACCGACAGGGGAACGGCCTTTACAGCGGCGCTCACCGAGGCCCTTCTGAAATACAGTCAGACAAGGCACAGGAGGACGACAGCCTACCACCCACAGACGAATGCCCTTACGGAGCGGCTGAATAAGATTCTCGCCTACATGTTGCCAATGTACGTCGACGTCGAACACAAGACCTGGTTGCCGTCCTGCGGTACGTAACATTCGCTTACAACACGGCGGTGCAAGAAAACACAGATCATGCCGTTCAAGTTGGTTTACGGCAGGAACCCGACGACGACGCTCGACGCCATGCTGTCGCACGTTACTGACGAGGAGAATCTTGACGTCGCTACCTATCTCCAGCGCGCCGAAGAAGCCCGACATCTCGCGCGCCTACGGATCGAGAACCAGCAGTGTACCCACAGCCGAGACTACAAACTCCGACGACGCTTCGTCGAGTACCAGCCCGGCGACCGTGTTTGGGTATGGAGCCCGATATGCCGACGAGGACTGAGTGAGAAACTATTGCGACGCTATTTCGGACCCTACAAGGTCATCCACCGTATTGGCACACTGAACTATGAGATCGTGCCAGACGGCATTTCGCATTCACAGCGGCGCCGCGCACGACCTGAAGTGGTCCACGTGGTGCGTCTTAAACCCTTTTACGGACGCTAACGAACTTTCCCTTTTTGTTGTTTTCTTTGCTACGAGTGCTTCTTTATTACTTCCGTTTGTTTGCAGCATCGGGTCGATGGTGTTTAAGACGGGGGTATTGACTCGTGTACTTGTCTTTATCAGGCGACACGTTTTACCACCTAGCAAACGTTATCGCACAGCACGGGATGCGCCTGCATGTATCTGAAGTTTCTGGAAAGTTATCGATGCTTCTATCTGCTGTCTGTTGTCGACGAACTTGTGTTATCTGATTTCATCGCTTGACGCGAATGGTGTAGAACTATGTAGAAGGCATGCGGGTCCCAACGATTAGTCTGGAACATTCGACGACTGCTGCATAAAAGCGGACGCGTTTGACCCGCAGATCAGATTTTCGACAATCGCCGACTGTGTTCGCCGCTGTCGCCGTTCTTTGAGTGTAGCCTGTTTTTGAGGGCACAAGTTCGCCCAATAAAACGCAAGTTTCGTCTTTCTCAGTTTGGCTGCTTTCTGCACAGTCACTAGCACGTGACAATGCAGACAAGCACCGGCCCCTCATAGCAAAGTTCACATCTTTTTTAAAGACAATGAACAGGTTTTTGCAGCTCCACGTAAGCTTAAAGGTTCGTAATTTTTCATACGTGAAGACTTCTCGTTTACCACTCGCCAGGCCAGAAAACAACTGATTGAGTTTGCTAAGACGCAAAACAAACCGTATATGTTATCTGTTGATAGGCTGCCTATTGGTACAACGACATATGCCTATGATACCGCTGCACAAACTGTTGTGCGGTGGAATAGATAGCATGAGAGGCGCACGTGCACTCACGACCGTCAGGAATTGCGATCGTCTCCCATTATAACACCAATATCACTATCGTTTACTAACATCCGAAGCCTAATATCAAAGCATGAAATGGTTTCTTCCAAGATGGCGATTCTGATATAGTCATTCTCACCGAAACCTGGTTGCATTCAGATATTCCTAATAATGATTTTTTTTCTCGTCAGCACTTACAATATCTTCCGGCATGACCGCCTTGACAGGCGAGGTGGTGGTGTCATTTTCGCGAATAAAAAATTGATTACATCTCATTACGGTAATTCAGACTCGAATCTCGAGATAGTGTGGGCCGCCTGTCTAACCCGTTCTACGAAGGTACTCATTGGTGCCTGCTACCGTCCTCCTGATTCACACCAAACCTTTGCCACCAACCTTCGTAGCAGTATTGCTACTGCAATTAAGGCTTTCCCAGCGGATATAATTTATCTATTAGGGAATTCTATTTTCCACACATCGACTGGGCAAAGCTAACCTCTACCTGTCGGGTGTCATTAAATTTCATTAATTTAACCCTAGACTTCAACGTCACCCAGTCTGTCAACCAACCCACTCGCGGTCCCAACATCTTAGATTTAGTACTTACAACCAACCCTGAAACAGTTCAGCAGATGACATACTTGGGTGATTTTAGTGACCATATTCTACTCCAATTAGCCCTTAATATTCCGTTACCATGTACGGGTATAGTAAAAAAAAAAACAATTCGAAACTATAGCAAGGGTGACTATACTACCATTAATCCTGACCTAGATTTTTTTTTTCAACAATGCATTTCTCCCTTCCTTTTGCATTAGAACGCTCGAGAAAAACTGGGTACTATTTCGAGACAAATAACTGTCATTATTAGACCACCACATCCCATTATTCAAAATATCCAACGATAAATCGAACCCATGGTTCACCTGTTTCCATCGGCGTCTTCGAAACAAGGAGAAACGCTTATACACTAGTGCTGAACAATTTCACACTCCATCGGCTAGGGAAAAATACAATCAGTGTTTAAAAAACTACAACTCCGCTTTATCCGCTGCTAAGGATGACTATTTTTCACATGATCTTCCATTTCTCCTCAGATCCAACCCTAAATAGTTCTGGCAGATTATCTCTACGAACCGCGGCACTAGTCACATTTTTTACCTGATAGCGACCACGTGCCCCTTCCAGACAATGAGTGTCCTTCATGCTTCAACACATATTTTTCATCTATATTTAATACTGAAGGTCACTCCACCCTACCTGATGTTCCCCATTTAGACTATCAGTACATGAAGCCCATCGACATTACTATCGACGGCATTGTATCTCTTACAAACAATCTTACGTTATCTAATTCTTGTGGCGTCAATGAAATTAATTCCAAAATAATAAAGAACACTGTTACGACTTCTAGCAAAATACTGTATCACATTCTCAAGCATTTGCTAACTTCAGGAGTGCTCCCGTCAGATTGGAAGACTGCGAAAGTGCTTCCAATATTCAAAAACGGTGCAGATACTCACCAGATAACTACCGGCCAATTTCGCTCAGTGTATTTGTTGTAAAGTGTTCGAGCATGTCATTGCTTCAAACATATGCAACCATCTGGAATCAAACAACTTTTTCTTCATTAATCAGCACGGTTTCAGGAAGGTTTTGTCATGTGAGACACAGCTTTTAGAATTCACGACTGACCTGCATGTAGACATGGACTATAACGTACAGATTGACAGCATATTCCTTGACTTTTCCAAGGCATTTGATCGAGTAGCCCATTACTGCCTCATTTCAAAGTTAGACGCACTAAGATAGGATTCACTGACACTAACTTGGCTCCGGAACTTTCTAATCGAGGACAATTTACAAACGTTAACAATATTTCTTCGCCCCTTCCTTGTGTCATTTCCGGCGTGCCACAAGGTAGCGTTCTTGGGCCGCTACTGTTCCTAATATACATTACCACTCTACCTAATAACTTAACATCCCGAATGCGAATATTCGCAGATGACTGCATTATTTACCGCCCTATAACCAGCCTCGATGACCACCTCATTCTTCAAAACGAACTTCATCTCATATTGGATTGGTGTAACACTTGGTTAATGACTCTTCATTCGTCTAAATGCAAAGTAATGTCTTTCACTCGTATAAATTCAATCTCTTCTTTCCAATATAACGTAAATAATAAGCCAATTTCTACAGCTACTTCCTACAAACGCTTAGGCAATAATCTCGCACCAAACCTTTCCTGGGCCCATCACATTGCTACTGTATGTGCTAATGCTTCAAAATGACTGGGGTACTTACGCCGAAACCTACGTAATTCACCCCCTAACATCTGTAAGCTAGCTTATCAGATGTTTCTTCGCCCCCAACTCGAATTTGCCTCTCCAATCTGGTAACCCCACCATAACAACCTAATCAGCTTATTAGAATCAATTCAAAATAGGGCCGCCAGGTTTATTTCGCGTAACTACACCTACAATTCAAGCATCTCACAAATAAAAGTTGATATTTCACTTCAGCCACTAAGCACTCGACGCGAGTTTGCACTCATATCATTATTTCACAAGAGCGTTCATGCGGATAGGAAATCTTTACGGCTTGAAGTCGCAGCTTTCACATCTCGCAGATGATATAATCCCCTCAGCTTCAGGCCCATCTACGGAAACACACATGCATTCAACTGGTCGGCGCTTACTCGTGCCATTCGATTGTGGAACGCTCTTCCTGATTTCATCGTCTCGGAACCTAATCCCGATAAATTCCGCCAGCTCATCAGTTTATATTCTACATAAAGTGCATGATGCTTTTTTCTTCTTTTTCCAGTTATGTGCTCTCTTGTTTATGAGCTCATCATTTCGCTTATTATTCTTGTACTTTTTTGAGTATTGTCTAGTATTTGTACTGGAATGACTACACTTTTTTTCATTGTTTATTGAAGGAATTGTATCGTTTGTATTTTTCTGCAATGTACAGGCTCGTCCACTCTTAGGGTGAACACGGCTCACCGTGGCCGCGCTCCGTGGGGCACCAGTGCGTCCGGCGCGGCGGCGCATCGAAGCGAAGCGGCGCAGGCGCACACGGACCTCGGGGAGGCGCTTCGCGTCGTCTGCGACGGCGCTGGAGCGCGCCGCTCCGGCTTTGGTGCAAAGTAGACTTCGCTAGACCCAGGTGACTGAGCGACCGAGGCGGCGTTGCGGGAAGGCGCCCTTCACTAACTGGAGCATTTTCCAGCTGGTTCGGTCTACAGCTTGTGAACAGCCTGCTTAATGAATATACATTAACAGAAACAAGCTTCTCACCACATAAATCACTTAGCATGTTTTTATAAGTGATGAGGGTAAAAATACAGGCATTTTTTGCGCTCTTTATTAGGCTGGGGCGTAGTGGCGACGCTTGATAGTCGTGCTAGAGACGTCACCCATCCAGAGGCTGTTCTTGATTTCCCGAGCGATGGAGGTCGGGTTTGCAGCAGCCGCCGCAACAATGGTCATGTATTCAGCTTCAGTGGTCACTGTTTGCCGGGCTTAACGGGAAGCCTCCGCGATTCTTCCATCCTTCTTGTAAGCCTGGACGATTCGATTCGCAGTTTTCAGTGGCTTTTTTTGTTATCTACGATATAACGCGTTGAGAATAGTTTTGTAGGCACAGATCTACAATGTGTCGTCTTTCTTTTTCCGCTATCCGCGACATGGCTAGTTTCCGGAAGTGCACCGGGGAAATAAAATCCTGCACTGTTTCAGCGTTTTTATCGCCGAAGTGCCACGGCTACCGGCAACCGAACAAAATGCAATTCATCATGCAAGCCGACAGAAATGCGTGTAATGGAAACACCTCTCGTGTCTTTCGATTTGACGAGTCATCCCAGAATCTTTAACTTGTGAGCGGCCAGTCACTCACTTGAGCAGCCGTTGGCTGCACCGCATCACTATATTAAGCTAAAATGAAGTAGCATGACCTAAGCAAAAAAAGAGAAAGAAAAGGTTGGGGGGGGGGCGTCGGTAGATCCGGCTGACGCCCATGGTCAGTTAAAAAGTAGACTGGCCCGAACATAGCAATCTGGCTTGGGCCGGGCTTGGCTTTTACAAATGTCGAGCCCGTCGGCCGACCACCGGCATGCTGTCGGCAGACGACACCGGGCCGGCCTCATGACCGCCGGTTTAATTGTCGTGGCCGCGTTCGTCCTACACACGGACCGGCCACTTCCCCATGACGACAGCAGCATCGCTTGTTCAAGGCAAGGGTTCCTGTGCCGTATTCATATTTGGGTTTTACCCACTCAGCCTCGCCATCCCCATAACCCCTAAATAAAAAGAGAAATCAATTCCTCCTTTTCTCCAAATTTATCCGATGCCCACCTATATGGCGTAACGCAGAGACCATGTGCCGCTTCGGGACGCATACCACGCAATTATATGCTAGTGAGAATATGCATATGACCTATTCTGAGGAAGTACTGAAATGAAATACAAGCGAGTAACGACCTAATTACCCGGCAAGACGTAATTTAAGCTAGAAAACAGACATGTAGATTATAGATTTTCCACTTCAATTACCATTCAAAACGGACAGAAAGGGCATTCGCATGCGGCGTGCATCGACTCCAAGGAGAAAAAAACAAACAACAAAAAAAACGACGGCGCCACATGTTTCACTCCACTTAATTAACGTAATCAAATAACTGACCGCCGATTCCGCTAAATAAGAATGCGACTTCTCGCGTCAGGTAGCCGTCAAAGGACCGGCACCACTTCGGTGATTTTAACCAATCTGTGACAACAAAAATGAAGTTTTTTTTTATATGATTTAGAAAGATGAAAAGCGTGAGTAAAATTGCCGCCAAATCAGTTGCTATGCCGGGGAGAGCCCTTTCCTACATCGCGCAAAGCGCTCCATGCAACTCTACCAGCGACATTAACGCGTCAATAAGAAAGTCACGAAGTAGCGGATGTCACTTCTTAGTTGCTGTCGAAATAATGTTATTGCCCTCCTTGATGGTAAAATCGATGGCCAACATGATGATGCATGCTTGACCAATCGCTCTCTAACTTTCTGTGGAATTTATTGCGGGTTTCGGTCGCTTTCTTAGGTCAATTAAGCAAATTTGTTCTAGCATCAAGACATGCGCGAAATGGCACGCTAGGCTCATCACATGATGACGCCAACGAAAAAGAGCGCGCCTAATAAGTTTCTCGGTATGCACTGCACCAAGTGCTATGAGGAGGAGGAGGGAAGACCAAATCAGAAGGGAGGGAGGTTAACCAGAATAACGTCCGGTTGGCTACCCTACACCGGGGGAATGGGAAAGGGAAAACAAATATCACAGGGAGAGAGAGGAGGGAAAGAAGGAAGGAAATTGCGGCTGTGAGAGTAAAATGTGAGTAAATGTGAGTGAAGTGCTGTGAGAGTAGAATAAAATGGCCCCAGCCTAATAAAGAGCGCGAAGAAATGACTGTATTTTTACCCTCATCACTTATTAAAAACATGCTAAGTGATTTATGTGGTGATAAGCTTGTTTCTGTTAATGTATATTGATTCAGCAGGCTGTTCACAAGCTGTAGACCGAACTAGCTGGAAAATGCTCCAGTTAGTGAAGTGCGCCTTCCCGCAACGCCGCCTCGGTCGCTCAGTCACCTGGGTCTAGCGAAGTCTACTTTGCAGCAAAGCCGGAGCGGCGCGCTCCAGCCCTGTAGCAGACGACGCGAAGCGCCTCCCCTGGGTCCGTGTGCGCCTGCGCCGCTTCGCTTCGATGCGCCGCCGCGCCGGACGCACTGGCGCCCCGCGGAGCGCAGCCACGGTGAGCCGTGTTCACCCTAAGAGTGGACGAGCCTGTACATTCTGGACCCTGTTATTTTGTACAATGCTTTAATACTTGTATAAGATGTGTATACATTTTTCCACTGTCTATTAATATAGTATGTCTATTACGTTTTGTTATATGCCCTATATACTTGTTTAATTATACTGCAACGCCCCCCTTACCCAATGCCTCATACGAGGCCTGTAAGAACATTGTTAAATAAATAAATAAATAAACCTCGTCACAAGTTCTTGCGTTTCATATTGCAATATTGTGCTTTTTTCAAATTCTGATGCTGTAAAGGTTTGTTCCAGGCATGCCGTGAAGTGGACAGCACCTGTGTAAAGCAACACACCTCACCCACTAAAGGGAAGCTACTGTCTGCTAAAACAAGGCAATTGTGTACGCTTTTGCTGCTCCTACAAGGTAAACAAAACAGGATTCAGATGTAAATACGCTTCATATATGCTGTATTGGTTTGTTAGTCTTGAGATACATTTCATATTTTGTAGCAGATGATGTGAATGTTTCTTCATATATACGGTTCAGCATAATTGGTACAAACATAAAATGAAACACTACAAGGGTTTGGCAAGTCTGTGCTGCATCTCATGTGGTACTGTTCTGTTCCAACACAGCCTGTACCAAGCACATCTTGGTCCTCATCACAGGAGCCCCCATCTACACGAACAGGAAGCAAACTGGAGCCGAATTCGCGAGGCTTTTACAAAACTGACAAAAAAAGCCAATTCAGAAGCGGATGAGATATCAAGTACACGGAGGACTGTGTCAAGAATGAACAGAGCGTCGGAAAATATTGTTCCAGCACGGATATTGCCCAAGTTATCTAGGTACCTCACCAAAACAAAATCTGCATGTTAAGGTGCACCTGAAACCTCTGAACAAGCACGGACGACGTGGCCAGAAAAGTTCCGTCAGCTTACCCTTCCTTAATCTGCTTACTGGCGTTCTCAAATTCAATTTGTGCCAAGTATGCTATCTTTCAATGAATACAAGCTTTTTCATGGCCCATTCTTGTTAAAAATCATTCCTTTTCCTCACCCAAAAATAAAGGTCTACCGATTCTTTGCTCATGCTTAATACCAGTCACTGTCTAGTAGCACGACATATCTGTAGCAGTAGGTTCTAGTGTATGTCGCCATGTGCAATTCCTCTCCCTAAATAGCTTATGCGGAAACGGCGTATGCGTCTTGCATTAACCGTTGCACCGAGGGCTATGTAGCATTTGACTTTTCTTGATGTTTTTAAGCTTCATTGCTTCCAGGGTAGAGTGGCTTCCTTATTGAATGCAAGCTTTCTCTCTCCCGTATTTATTACTAGCCTCGGTCAGGATTGCTCTCCTTGCTCGACAGCCTAGGTTTTTGCACAAGCTACATTGAAGTGATTATTTGCATAATCTGATTTCGCTGCTGTCCCAATTAGCGCTGCTCGCCGTGTTACGTTTCTCGTATGTGGGAGTCTAGTAAGTCGCATTGGGGTAAGCAACTGCTTCCGCAGTCCACACAGTGACAGACTCGCAATTTACAAGCACTGCAATTGGCGCTCCCTGTTCATCCTTTCCTGCTTCAGCTGTGAGCAAATGATGCTTGTGCGCCTCCATCGGTCGTGATGTGGCGTTAGCGGAGACCAGCATACGGGATTAGATGGTCTGAGGTTTATGAATTTGATAGCCACATGGGTGGAAAAGCCTGCAAAAGTGGCTGCAAAATGGCGATGTCCAGGAAACTAACTTTACACACATTGAGAAAATGTGGGGCACGAAGTGTGAGTTAGACATTAGCGGCATGCGAAACAATAAAAGATACATGCAGGTTGGAAAGGAGGTAAGGCTAAAATGCCGGGTAGTCCATGTCACTGTGTTGGCTGCAATAGCAGATGCTTGCGT